>NC_092041.1:80200862-80500862 GCF_003086295.3 Arachis hypogaea
ATCCTTCTTGGAAAAGTCTTTTGAAGAGGATCATCCGTGACTTGCTGCTTGACGTGTCTCTCTTCCTTTTTCGCATCTTCTTTAAGGTTGGTGTCTCATTTTTTTATAACCTTTGTGTTTCTTTTTACTTGGGACTGTTTTATGTGGTTTCTAAAAACTAGAGTCGATGCTAATGTGCTTTGTTTGTTGATTCTTGAAAAACTGTTGTTGCATTTCTTTTTGCTTGAAAAGGTCTTTTCGAAGCCTTTTGGTTTTCTCCACTGATTGAGACAGGTGCAAAATATTTGGATGAGTGTCCTCCATTTTGTAGAACTGTAGCTGCTTTTATTATTTCTAAAAAATGCTAAGAATTATAGCCGTTTTGTTGTTTGCTTGGTTGCCTTCATTTTGCCCCCAATGGTGTCGCTTTTTGGGTGATAAGGTCGTTGCATAGGAGAGATACCATTGTTGTTATGCCTTGTAGAAATTCTTGAAAAAATGGTTTTCTTTTGTTTAGCTTGTATTGACCGACCAGTTATGTACTATGTTCGAGTTGTTGTGGTAATGATCTTTTTATTTTGTATTTGTAGGTGTAGCTTTTTTGTCACGTGCCATAGTTCTGAGTATGTCGACTAAGGTTCCTCCAAGCCTCTTATCTTGGGTAGATACCACCATCCTCTCTTGTGTCCCGATAGTGGATAGGGAATATTATAATGCTTTCCGCCATCATCATAAAATATGTGAGAATAGGGAAGATGAAAGGAATTACGAATTAGTGGTGCCCAACCCGGAAGAGAAGATTTGTTTCCCCTCTGAATGAGTCAAAGCGTCCCTTCTTTTACGCCTATGACTGTTTTTTCACTAGGTTATGCATATCTCTTCCTTTTACCGATTTCGAAACAAACATTCTTTGGTCTTGCAATGTAGCCCCTTCCCAGCTTCACCCGACTTCTTGGAAATCGGACACTTTGTAGTAACCTTTGCCTTAGACCTCAACTTTCTTGTAAGGTCCTTTCCAATTAGCATCCAGCTTTCTTTCTCCAGATTTTTCTACTCCGATGTCATTTCAGACCAGGATGAGGTCGTTGGTGGCGAAACTCTTCTTGATCACCTTTTGGTTGTATCTTAGAGTCATCCTTTATTTTAGGGCTTCCTTCGTAATCTGGGCTCTTTCTCGGACTTTAGGGACGAGATCGAGCTCTTCTTTTTGTGCTTGGATGTTAGCTCTTTCATTGTAGAATATGACTCTAGTTGATTCTTCAGCTACCTCTATGGGGATTATAGCTTCTATTTCGTAAGCAAGTCAGAAGGGTGTCTCCCTCGTCATGGAATGTGGGGAGGTCTGATATGCCTATAAGACTTGTGGGAGCTCGTCAGTCCAAACACCATTTGCATCTTGTAGTCGGTGCTTTAACTCGACCAGTATGACTTTGTTGGTGGCTTCAGCCTGTCCATTGGCCTGGGGATGCTCTACCGATGTGAACTGATATCTTTAGATTAGCCACCAAGTTCTTGAAGGTTGAGTCAGTGAATTGAGTCCCATTGTCCATGGTGATGGAGTGGGAGACTCCAAACCTTGTGACAAAGTTCTTATAAAAGAATTTTTGAATTCTCTGGATGGTGATAGTTGCTAAGGGCTCTGCCTTGATCCATTTGGTGAAGTAATCAATCCCCACTCTGAGGTATTTGACTTGTCTCGGTCTTTATGGAAATGGTTCGAGCAGATCGAGACCCTATTTTGCAAATGGCTTTGGTGAGGTAACGCTGATAAACTCCTCAGGTGGGACAATATGGAAGTTGGCATGTTTCTGACAAGGCAGGCACTTCTTAACAAACTCGGCTGCTTCCCTTTGTAAGGTCAGGCAGAAGAAGCCAGCTCGGATCACTTTTTTTGCCAATGACCGAGCTCCCAAGTGATTTCCACATATGACACTGTGTACATCCTCTAAGATTTCCTTTGTGTTGGAGGTCGAGACGCATTTTATGAAGGGTGTTGAGATCCCTCTTTTTTTATAAGACATGGTGGACCAGTGTGTAATTTTGTGCCTCTTTTACCAGCCTTCTAGCATTCTTTTCATCCTTGGGGAGGACATCAAATTTGAGGTAGTCGACTATGGGAGTCATCCATCCTAAATTTTGATTGGATTTGGTTAATGCCTCTGAATTGCCCTCCTCTTTTGATATTAATGGTGTTTGCAAAGTCTCCTGGATAAGACTTCTATTGTTACCCCCTGATTTGGTGTTGGCTAATTTGGAGAGGGCATCAGCTCGGACAATGGATTTAAGGGATATATGTTGGACTTCTCCTTCCAAAAAGTGTGCCAGTTATTCTCAGACTTCATCCAAGTACCTCTTCATAGTGTGGTCTTTGGCTTGATAGGTGTCGTTAATTTACGAAGTTATTACTTGCAAATCACTAAACACTCTCAATTTCTCAACCCCTACTTCTCTAGCTAGTTTCAAGCCAGCAAGCAAGACCTCATATTCTACTTAGTTGTTAGAGGCTGGAAACTCAAACCTTGGGAAGAGTTCTATTCGAGTTCCTTGGTCACTTTCTAGAATGACGCCTGCCCTACTTCCAACTTTGTTTGATGACCCATCTACATATAAGCTCCATGTAGTTGGATCTCCTTGGCTTTCAGTGTATTCGATCATAAAGTCAGCAAGTTATTGTGACTTAATTACCGTCCGAGCTTCGTACTTTAGGTCAAACTCATACAGTTTCACAGCCCATTGTAGCATCCGTCCTGCCAAGTACGTCTTTCGTAAAATGTGTTTCATTGGTTGATTAGTGCGGACTTTGATGGTATAAAGCCAGAAGTATGGTCGGAGTCTTCTAGATGTGAGGATGTGGGCATAAGCAAACTTTTCTATCTTTTGATAATTTAACTCTGCCCCCTGTAGGGCTTTACTGACAAAATAGATAGGTTGCTGCCCCTTTTTATCTTTTCAGATCAGGGCTGATGTTATAACTCGGCTTCCTACTGCCAAGTATAGCACGAGCTCCTCCCCTTTGATAGGTCAGGTGAGTATGGGGGCTGCCCTAGAATTGCTTTGAAGTCTTGGAATGCTTGCTCACATTCTGGGGTCCACTCGAATTGCTTTCTTTTTCTTAGGATTGAGTATAAGGAAAGTGATTTCAAAGCTGATCTGGCTAGGAATTTGGATAGAGCTTCCAACCTTTCATTTAATTGTTGGACCTCTTTAACACAAGTCGGGCTCTTTAGGGTGAGTATAGCCTGACATTTGTCTGGGTTTGCTTCTATACCCCTTTGGGTTAACATGAACCCTAAGAACTTTCTGACTTCTACGATGAATGTGCATTTTGAGGGGTTCAACCTCATTCCATGCTTTCTTATTGCAGAGAACACCTCGAACAGATCAGACAACAATGTTGTGTTCTCTTTGGTTTTGATGAGCATGTCATCTACTTACACCTCCATGAATTTTTCTAAGTGAGAGGAAAATACTTTATTCATTAACCGTTAGTATATAGCCCCCGCGTTCTTTAACCCAAAAGGCGTTACTATATAGCAATAATTAGCCTTTGAAATTATGAACGAGGTCTTTTCCTAATTTGTCTTGTACATTGGGATTTAGTTGTATCTCGAGTAGGCATCCATAAAGGACAGTAATCAGTAGCGTAAGGATGAGTCGACCAGGGCGTCAATGTTAGGAAGAGGATATGGGTCTTTGGGGCAAGCTTTGTTGAGGCCGGTGTAATCAACACACATCTCCTACTTTCTATTTTGTTTTTTTTTTACTAAAATGACGTTAGCTAGCCACAATGGGTATTTTATCTTTCTTATGAACGCTGCCTCTAGCAGGGCGTGTACTTGCTCCTTTACGACCTGTGCCCTTTCTGGCCTAAGCTTCTAGCGCTTTTGCTGAATAGGTCAGGAGCCTGGGTATACTACGCGTTCATGTGACATCAGGTCGGGATCTATGCCAAGCATGTTAGAGGATTTCCAAGCAAAGAGGTTGGAGTTTTTCCTTAGTAGATCAACGAGTTGTTCCTTCAGGTTTTCCCTAGGTTATCCCTTATATTAGTTGTTTTGTCAAGGTGGTCTCTAATTTACACCTCCTCTACCTTGCCTCCAGGTTGGGGGCACAATTCTTCTCGAGTTTGGACTCCACCCAGTTCAATCATATTGACCTCTTTGCTTCTAAGGCTAACTTTTAAATTAACGCTTTCGTTGTAGCCCTTACGCGCTAGCTTCTGGTCCCTTTAATGGTGGGAATTCCTTCTGCCGTGGGGAACTTCATTCAGATGTGAGGTGTTAAGACGACAGCTGCAAGTCGATTCAAGGTGGTCTGACCTATTAAAGCATTGTATGCCGAGTTGACATCAACCACGATGTAATCAATGTTTAGTGTCTTTGACCTCTCCCCCTTTCCAAAAGTGGTGTATAATGAGATGAATCCTAGGGGTTAGATTGGCGTATACCCCAGTCCAAATAGGTTGTCTGGGTAAGCCTTTAAATAATTTTCTTCCAGCCCGAGCTTGTCGAAGGCGGGTTTGAACAAGATGTCCGCCGAACTACCCTAGTCTATCAGGGTTCTATGGAGGTTTGCATTTGTGAGGATCATTGTGATCATCATGGGATCGTCATGCCCGGATGTTATCCCTTGGGCGTCTTCCTTAGTAAATGAGATGATAGGTAAGTCGGGCATTCTGGTCTCCTCTCCGACTTAGTATACCTCTTTAAGATGTCTTTTTCGTGATGATTTTGACATTCCTCCTCCAGTGAATCTCCCATTGATCATGTGTATGTGTCGCTCTGGGGTCTAAGGTGGATGCTCTTGTCGTCTTTCCTCTTCATCCCTTATTCTCTTTCTCAGGTCATTCAATCTGTCTGCCAAGTATCTGTCTAGCTGGCCTTCTCTGGCCAGCTTCTCAATGACATTCTTTAGGTTGTAACATTCGTTAGTGGAATATCCATAGAGCTTATGGCACTAACAGTATTCTGTCTGACTTCCTGCCTTCTTATGTCTGATTGGACGAGGAGGCGGAAGCTTCTCGGTGTGGCATATTGATAGGCAAGGATTGTTGTCGGTCTAGATTTTCTTTTTATAGAAATAAGGATTTCGTTGTAAGCATAGCTCCAAACCAACAAACAACTCTCACATCAAATTTAAATTTTGGTTGTCACAAGTAGCAAACCCCAAATAATAATTAACCGAAGTATTTAGACTCCGGGTCGTCTCACAAGGAATTGCAATGAAGTGAATGATTATTGGCTACGAAGATGCAAGGGGGTTTGATTGATGAAGGGCAAAAAAGGTAAATAAATAATTAACTAATAAAATAAAGGAAAAATGTTCTTGGCTAGACATAGGTAATTGAGATCACCATCCTTGTCTACAAACCATGTATTGATAATTGTAAGGAACCAACCTATTAAGTCTACCTCCAAAAGCTTTAAGTACGCATAATCTTGACAAACCCCATTTGTAGGGTTTATCTTGTATTCATTTTAGGGGATTTTATCACCTTTCCCCCACATTTATTCAATAAAATAGCATGGTTTTGTATATTCTCCTTTAATTGTGCTTAAGAGTGAAAACATGCTTTTAAGGACTCAAAATAGATAAATTTAATTCACCTTGACTCTATTAGATGCCTTGATATGTTTGTTAAGTGATTTAAGGTTTAGGAGGCAAAGATTGGATCAAGGGAATGAAGAAAAAGCATGTAAAGTTGGAGAACTCATGAAGAAATGATGGAACCAAAAAGCTGTCAAGCCTGACCTCTTCGCACTTAATTGACCATAACTTGAGCTACAGAGGTCCAAATGATGCTGTTTCAGTTGGGTTAGAAAGCTAACATACGGGGCTTCGAAACGATATAAGATTTGCCATAGTTGCATCACGCATAGGGGCGCGCACGCGCACCGTACGCGGATGCGCCGATTGTGGCACATGACCCACTTAATGCAACATGTGGCCAGCAATTTTAGAAGCCTTGTGGGCCCAATCCAACTCATTTCTGATGCTATTTAAGCCAAGAATTGAAGGGGAATCAATATACTGGAGATACTTTAATCATTAGTCATAGTTTAGTTTTAGAAGTAGTTAGAGCTAGAGAGAGAAGCTCTCTCTTCTCTCTAGAATTAGGATTAGGAATTAAGGTTAGATTAGGATCTCATAGTTCCAGGTTTAATTCAAGTCTCCTTCTACTTCTACCTTCAATTGATGATTGCTACACTTTGGTTCTTCTTTCTATCCCTATCCTCTTGTTGTAATTTCTCTTATTTTGTTTCTAGGTTTTGTAATTGAGATATTTTTGTTCCTTTGTTTTCTTTTAATAATGCAATTTGAGATAATTCATGTGATTATGATGTTGTTGATTGTTGTTTTGTTAATTCTTTGTAATTGTTAGTTGTTGATTCCTTTTATTCTTACAAATAAAAATGCTTTCTTTCATTACCCTCCAAGTGTTTGATGAAATGCTTGAGAGGATGTTAGAGTAGAATTCTATGCTCTTGGCTTGAGAAGGTGACTTAGGATTTCTCGAGTCACTAGTGTCCAATTGATTGATAGTTGATATCCATTAACTCTAGCCTTCATTAATCCAATTAGTGGAAAGCTAGGATTTATGGACTAGGATTGATATAACTCACTTGACTTTCCTTTGTTAATTGATTTAAGGATGACTAAGTGGGATTAATCCTTGCAACTACCATACTTGTGGCTAGTGATAATGATGAAGACCCTTGACAACCAAACCTTGCCAAGACCATTTTGTTAATAAAGTTTTCTTACCATTTACTATTCATATTTCTCATCCAAAACCCCAAAATAAACAAGGCCATAACCAATAACAAGAACACTACCCTGCAAGTCTTTTGAGAGACGATCCGAGGTTTAAATACTTCGGTTTATAGATTTTAGGGGTTTGTACTTGTGACAAACAAATTTTTGTATGAAAGGATTATTGTTGGTTTAGAGACTTTACTTTACAACGAGATTTCATTAGTGAAATTCTAAACCGTCAAAAATCCATTCATCAAAATGGCGCCGTTGCCGGAGATTTGCAATGGTGTTATGTTATTGGTTATTGTACATATGTGAATATTGTGAATAGGTTTATCTTTTGTTTGTTTCTTAATTTTTGTTAGTTTTATTTTGTTCTCTCACTATGAATTCTCACTTTGGCTTTGAGTTTGGTTCTAATTGTGTTGTAGGAAATGTGGACTTCAATGCTAACATGTACCAAGGATGGAACACTCCAAGATGGGAGAAGCCTCAAGGAATTGATCACTCCTATTGGCATCAACTTCTGGACACTTATAGGTATAATTCTCATCCTAATGCATGTCAATTCAATGGTTATGGTGACTCCTTTTATGACAATCAACCACCACCATATACCTATGAATCTTATCCTCAACATGATGCTCAACCATACTCACAAGCTCCTTTCTACCAAGTACCTTTATGTGACCCTTATCCATCATATAACCAATCACCCATACCACATCCTTGTGATCATTATGAGCAAGAACCTATAGAACCACCACAACCCTATCATGATTATTACCAAGAACCACCTCAATACTCACCATCTACATACCCTTACCAAGAAGAACCACCTTCCTACCATGAACCCTCTCTCCAAAATAATGAACCTTCTTACTCACCCCAAACCCCAATAGACGATCCTCTCACTTTGTTACTTCAAGGACAAGAAGCCATGAAGCGGGATACACTTGAGTTTGTGACTAACTTGACCAAGGTAGTGAATACTTTAGCCTACAAATGTTTGAACACTCAAGATGCTTCCATAGCCACATATGGAGAATAATTGAAGAGCGTAGCATGAAGGAGAGATTGGAAACTCCGGTGGGGGATGAGGGATGCCATTTTGTATTGGAGCAACTAGAGGAAGCCATGATTATTGAAGAAAAGGAAGAAGTGGTCGAAGATTTAGGAGATATTGAAAGTCCATGGGAATGTAGCATCATGGAGAACTCTTCCAAGAAGCTTGATATTGGTGTTGAGGAGGGTGCGTAACCTCCAAGACATATCATCGTTGGAGACTTGGAAGAAGCTTATCAAGAGATGGATTCAATCATGGATGAATTTCTCTCTACAATGGAACCCTCTCCCATTGGACATAAAGTTGAAGTTATAAAAGAGCGCGCACAACCTCCCATACCCTTGGTGAACAATGAAGAAGAGAGTGAATCAAAAGAGAGCTACCAAGAGGAAAAAGTTGGCATGGTGTATATTGAAATTGAAGAATATGAAGAGCTTGGTCAAGAGATGGATTCATTCATTAATGAATTCCTATCCAAAATTGAATCACCTTCCATTGGGCAAGATGAAGTTCTTGAAGACAATACCGAGCCATGTGATAAAAGAGGAAAGGTTGAAATTGAAGAAGCTTGCAAAGAGGTGGAAATAATCAAGAAAGAGCAAAAGGGAGTGGAGCTTGCAAGATCATTGGGACCAACCCTTCCTAAGTCATCATCCTACACAACATTCAAGTGGGTAAAATTTTTATCTTCAAGCCTCACTTTCTCACTTGAATATGGTTTGATTGAAACGGATGGACAACTTAGAGCTCTTTGTGGACTTAAAGGAAAAAGAGAATTGTGTAGTGGTTGGAAATTTGGTATAAAGCTCACTAAAGTCAAAGCTTTAAGGTATAGGGATTATGATGGGACAAGAACCACTTTGTCTAGAAGGAGAAATTGGTGGACTAAAGAGAATTCTATGTGTCAACCGCCTTTATGTCAACTACCCGTACGAAAAAATCATGAAACTCAACTAACGGATGGGTGTGAAGATAAGATATGGGATCCCGGTTCGCTATGTGAAGACCAACTATGGGGACTCATATCTTGGGTAGAACTTTGCCCAAGCTTGATGAAGATGGTTGGAAATTCTGTCAACCAATTGAGGAGCAAAGATCCTTGGAGATTCAAGGATGAGTACAAACATAAGCCACCATGACAATAAGCCCCTCAAAATGTCCAACTTAAGGACTTAAACTAAAAGTGCTAGGTGGGAGACACCCCACCATGGTAAACTCTTTCCATCCTCTTTTAGTTTTGTTTAATAAGTGATTTGAGTTGCCATTGTAGGTAGATTTTCATTTCATATTGATTTGTTGGTAAAGATTGGTTGTTAGTATGTTGTATTCATTAGTAGTAGATGAATAAATCCTAAAATCAAATTGTATTTTTGTGAATTGTTTGATATTTGATTGAATAAAGAAGAGTTTTGGACATTATAGGGAGCTCTTGGGCATTTTTTCTGCTTTTTGGGCAAAAAAAAAAAAAACCGGCCATCGGCGCGCTAGCACGCTGTGCGCGCGCGCGCACATTGCACTTCCGCAACTTCTGGTACAAAAACCAGAGAGTTGTGCGTGCGTTGTGCCAGCATTGTGCTGGGAGCACAAGCTCATCCACGCGTAAGCGCGCTGTGTGCACGCGCGCGGATCGTCCCAACCTCATCCATGCGTAAGCGCGCCGAGCGCGCGCGCGAATTTGCTCCCTGCTTTTCTCCTTCCTCCTTTCTCCTTCTTTCCTCTTCTCTTCTTTTTTCTTTCTCATTTTTTTTCTTCTTCCTCTCTTGAAAGATTTTTTTTCTTTTCTCTTTTAATATAAAAATTTTTTTTAATAATAAAAAAATATAATAATAAACAAATAAATAAATAAATAAAATACTAAAAAAATAAAAAAAATTATTAAAAATATAAAATTTTTTTTCTCTTCTTCCATTTCCTTTTGTCTATTACATTTGCATACTTTTATTCTTTGCATTTTAATTTTGTTTCTATAATTTGTTCTCATTTTATTTTCTAAATTTCTCATTTTAATAATGGTGTTGAATTCTCTCACTCAATTGTTGAGAATTTCTTGCATTTGTTTTGGTGCTTCATGACTTGTTACATTAATTGTAATATTTGTCAACACACAAGATTAGTGCTTTAGTCCTTCCTAATTCATTACCCTTTTTTTTTTCTTGTACCACTTCATCATTGAGTTAGGATAGAATTAAATGCTTTCATGCGTATCACTAATCTTGTTTGTGTCAATTCTTATTTGATCTTGATGCTCAATATACTCTCCATGCTTTAACTTTACTCTTGCATCAAGTATCAGTTGATATGCCTTTTGCTTATATTGATTTCTCACTCACATGTTGTAGCTACCATGTAGTAGGGAATCATACTCTTATTTGGCATTAGCCCCCGCCTATGTTCTATTTGCCTTGATATCTTTGTTATAGGCTTAATTTTCTTTCCTTTTCTTTCCTTCTAGGTTGGCCACCAAGAAGGGAGAAAGGAAAAATTTCTAAATGGGGTAACAAACAAGTCATCTGCACAACCTTTTGAAGGAGCCCATCAATTGTAACACGCATCCACCTTGCTCTTCTTTGCATGCACCGAGGACGGTGCAATCTTCAAGTGTGGGGAGGTCGTTCGACCGATCTGCATGGGTAAAAATTTCCTTTTCAACACCAATGTTAGTTAGTCGTTGCATTGCATGATAGGTTGCATGTTAGTTAGAATTTGTACATATTTTTACCACTTCTTTTTTTATTAGGACTACTTGGTTAGGGTGATGATTTCCTTTCCAAGAAACTGTTTTAGGGCACCCTACCAATTTGAAAAAGAAAATTTGTGGAACTTGCTTGAAAGAATTTATTTTGGAACGTGGTTTTTGAGCTAAGAACACAAGCTAGTAAGCTTTGAGCCTTGTTTTGTGGCTACATCTTATAGTCACTTATTCTCCTTCTTGTGTGCAATTGTTTTCTTTCTATGATTGTAATCTTTGATTTGTTTGAATCTATATGTGCCATTATTCCTTGTATTCATGCATTTATATGATTGAGGCCATTATTTCATTAGCTCACTTATCCAGATAGCCTTACCTTTTACTCTCCTTTGTTAGCCGATTTTGAGCATACGCTTAACCCACTTGTTCTTTAATTTAGCACATTACAAGCCTTAAAGCAGAAAACAATGAATGTCCTTTATTTGGATCTTTGATAGGCTTAGGCTAGTGAGTGTGAGTGTCATTCAAGAGTGGAAAAACTTTGGGACATTGGTTGGGATAAAAGGGTGTTTGTGTTTTGTATTTTTATATTGGGGAATTGGGTACATACTCATGTATTGATTAAATGTATAGACCTTATGCATTGATGTTCTTGTATATAGTTTGAAAGAAAAAGAAAAAAATGAAAAGAAAAAGAGATAAAAGTGAAAAAGAAAAAAAAGAAAAGAAAAGAAAAAAATGTATATAGAAAAAGAAAGAAAAAGAAAAGCAATAAAGGGGACAAAATGCCCCAAAGTAAAGTTCAAATAAAATCAATGCATAAGTGTTGTGAAATGAATAGAAAATGCATGAGTATGTGAAAAAGTGAGGAATGGGTAGTTAGATTAGTACTTAATTGTATAGGTCATTATATAGGTTAGGTGGGAAAGTTTAAGTTAATCAAAGATTCAAATCCTAAGTCCACTAGCCATATATGACCCTACCTTGACCTTAGCCCCATTACAACCTAAAGAAAAGACCTCATGATAATTGTATGCATGCATTGAATAATTGTTGATTGTTAGATGAAAAACAAATCTTGGAAAGCATGATTAGGGGAGAATTGAGAGAATCAACCCCAAACACCGAGCGACTAGAGTGCAAACACTCCCGGTGAGGGTTCGATGCTCAATTCCTTGATTCCCGGCTTTCACGAGCGTTCTTCTTGCAAGTCTATGTGAACTTCATGTTTATACTTCAATTGGTAGGACTCATGAATCGTTATATGATCTTGGCCCTACTTGTGCATATATGTCTTGGAGATTGATTTATTTTTAACCAAGTATGTAAAACCATTTCGCATTTAGTTGCATATAGTTTAGGTTGCATATAGTTTATTTACATTGAATAAATGTTGATGCCCTTTGCTTTCTCTTGGCTTAAGCATGAGGACATGCTTGGTTTAAGTGTGGGGAGGTTGACAAACCCCATTTGTAGGGTTTATCTTGTATTGATTTTAGGGGATTTTATCACCTTTCACCCACATTTATTCAATAAAATAGCATGGTTTTGTATATTCTCCTTTAATTGTGCTTAAGAGTGAAAACATGCTTTTTAGGACTCAAAATAGATAAATTTAATTCAACTTGACTCTATTAGATGCCTTGATATGTTTGTTAAGTGATTTAAGGTTTAGGAGGCAAAGATTGGATCAAGGGAATGAAGAAAAAGCATGTAAAGTTGGAGAACTCATGAAGAAATGATGGAACTAAAAAGCTGTCAAGTCTGACCTCTTCGCACTTAATTGACCATAACTTGAGCTACAGAGGTCCAAATGATGCCGTTTCAGTTGGGTTAGAAAGCTAACATCTGGGGCTTCGAAACAATATAAGATTTGTCATAGTTGCATCGCGCATAGGGGCGCGCACGCGCACGGTACGCGGACGCGCCGATGGTGGCACATGACCCACTTAATGCAACATGTGGCCAGCGATTTTAGAAGCCTTGTGGGCCCAATCCAACTCATTTCTGATGCTATTTAAGCCAAGGATTGAAGGGGAATCAATATACTGGAGATACTTTAATCATTAGTCATAGTTTAGTTTTAGAAGTAGTTAGAGTTAGAGAGAGAAGCTCTCTCTTCTCTCTAGAATTAGGATTAGGAATTAGGGTTAGATTAGGATCTCATAGTTCTAGGTTTAATTCAAGTCTCCTTCTACTTCTACCTTCAATTGATGATTGCTACACTTTGGTTCTTCTTTCTATCCATATCCTCTTGTTGTAATTTCTCTTATTTTGTTTCTAGGTTTTGTAATTGAGATATTTTTGTTCCTTTGTTTTCTTTTAATAATGCAATTTGAGATAATTCATGTGATTGTGATGTTGTTGATTGTTGTTTTGTTAATTCTTTGTAATTGTTAGTTGTTGATTCCTTTTATTCTTACAAATAAAAATGCTTTCTTTCATTACCCTCCAAGTGTTTGATGAAATGCTTAAGAGGATGTTAGAGTAGAATTCTATGTTCTTGGCTTGAGAAGGTGACTTAGGATTTCTCGAGTCACTAGTGTCCAATTGATTGATAGTTGATATCCATTAACTCTAGCCTTCATTAATCCAATTAGTGGAAAGCTAGGATTTATGGACTAGGATTGATATAACTCACTTGACTTTCCTTTGTTAATTGATTTAAGGATGACTAAGTGGGATTAATCCTTGCAACTACCATACTTGTGGCTAGTGATAATGATGAAGACCCTTGACAACCAAACCTTGCCAAGACCATTTTGTTAATAAAGTTTTCTTACCATTTACTATTCATATTTCTCATCCAAAACCCCAAAATAAACAAGGCCATAACCAATAACAAGAACACTACCTTGCAAGTCCTTTGAGAGATGACCCGAGGTTTAAATACTTTGGTTTATAGATTTTAGGGGGTTTGTACTTGTGACAAACAAATTTTTTTATGAAAGGATTATTGTTGGTTTAGAGACTATACTTTACAACGAGATTTCATTAGTGGAATTCTAAACCGTCAAAAATCCATTCATCGAATCTACTCCTAAGCTTGAGGTACGTCAAATAGGCTTGTTCAATATCAATCCATAAGTCCTAACATAGCTACTAATTAACTTGGTAGTAGGCTAGAGTCAATGGTTATCAAATTGACGACATAGGGTTCTCAAATCACCAATTCATTGAGATTCAATGACTCAAGGTCTCTTAATTCCCTTGGCCTAGGCCAAGAGTAAAGATAACTACTCAAAAACTAAAGGAAGCATTCTATCAAACAACTAGAGTGCAAGAAAATTAAACATCACAAAACGCAAGAATTAACGAAACTCATAACTAATATAAGTAAGAAATCAACAATAGCAATGAAAATAAACATAAAAGAGATATGGAAACATAAAATTGCAATAAAAAAAATCAAGATTCAACAATGGTTCATCAGCATAAAAGAGAGCAAAACAAGGAATTAACAAGAGATCAAGACAATTAAGGTATTAGAACAAGGAATTGTGAAGGAAACAAGACGAAATCAAGAAATTACACTTAGATTTAAGAGAATTTAACCTAATCCTAACCTAATTCTAGAGAGAAGAGGGAGCTTCTCTCTCTAGAAAAACTAACTAAAGGCTCATCTTGACTAACTAAGTGCTCCCCCATTTGCTCTAGCTTGAATTCTGCATGAAATAGCTTTAGGAATGAGTTGGATTTGGGCCTGGGCAATCCAGAAATCGCCCCCAGCATTTTCCCTTTAAGTGAGTCACGTGCGAACATCGACGCGTACGCGTGGGTCACACGTTGCGTTGCTTGGCAACTTTCTTATCTACGCGTACGCGTCATGTACACGTACGTGTCGCCATGCAACGTCAGACGCGCGCACGTCCATTGATGTATTCCTAATCCTTGTTTCCTCATGCATTCTCCACTTTGTATGCTTTTCTCTTTACTTCTTCCATCTAATACTTGCCTTATGAACCTGAAATCACTAACAAACATATCAAGGCATCAAATGGAATTAAGGTGAGTTAAAATCACCAATTTAAGGGCCTAAAAAGCATATTTTCACATTTAATCACAAATTGAGGGAGAATTACAAAACTAAGCTATTTCATTGGATAAATGTGGAAAATGGTGATAAAATTTCCTAAATTAAGCACAAGATAAACCACAAAATTGGGGTTTATCAAACCTCCCCACACTTAAACTAAGCATGTCCTCATGCTAAATTCAAGAAAGAAGCAAAGGGTATCAACTTTTATTCAATGTAAACTACCTAAATGCAACCTATCTAGATATATCTATCTATATGAATGCAATCACTTGGTCAAAACAAATCAACTTCCAAGAAAACATGTGTAGAAATTCTAGAAATTCCTTAGTGTATCCCCTTTTTCCAATCAAAACAACTTTCATATGCAAAAGGATTAACTAGGTTTCAACAATCCAAAATATTTTCCAATCACAACCAAGAAAAACTAAAACAACTAAATAAAGAAAATCTACTAAAAATATGAAATGTATCCAATCTAAGATGCAAAATGCAATAAACTAAAATAAAATTATGCAACAACTGATGGAGCACAGAAGTTGGTGAATTAAAAATTATTAAAATGGTTACGTTATAAGTATAGTTCTTAACTCACCAAAAATCTGCCTATCAATTTAAAATGTGTCAAAAAAAATTTAAATTAAAAATTACTGGGAGTATGAATCCCAGGTCGTCTCCCAACGAGTTGCAGAAAGTGTGCTATTTTATTAACCAGAGGTTTTCAAAGAAGTGAATTGAGTAACAGGAAAATTAAAGTTAATAAAATTGAATAATGTAAATAAAAAGCCTTGACTGGGAGTTGATCAGTTAGAATCTCTAATGTTGTTGGAATTCTCTCAGAGTAATTGATAATTAAAGATTGGTTTGTTTAATTATCCTTTACTAAGTAAGGGAAAGTCAAACAAATTGGAATGCCATGTCTGTTCACAAGTTGCAATTTCATTAATAAAAATGAGTTGGTATTAGTGACTAGAGAGCAATCCAATAATTATCCCAATTACAAATTCTCTTTCAATCCTTCCAACTCAAGAGTTCCTTTCAATCAACTCTCCATCAAGTGAGGGGAACTACTCGCTCATTGTAAATAACAAATCCATAACATATGAAAAGGAATTAAAAGAAGACATGATTATTGGAATGTAAAATGGATTAAAATGAAAGGAATAATTCTCGTATTAAATAATCATAAAAATATTCAAATGACAAAATTGAACAAAGCAAAGAACATGGAAGAATAAAACCAAGTTAAGAGAACGAACTAGAATGACGAAGTCTTGATGAGGAAATAACTCTTCTCAATGTTCCAATACTAAGACCAAAATTGAAAATTAAAATTCTAAAACCTAGAGAGAAAAAAACTAGAGGAGAAGTAAAACTAGATCCAAAAAAACTCTCCACTCTGTGGAATGAATGTTGTGTTTGTTTCTGCATATTCTCTGGCTCTAGTCTGCTGTTCCGGGCCGAAAACTGGGTCGAAATAGGGTCCAAAATTGCCCCCAACGAATTCTGTAGATTATGCAGATCGCACATGTCACGCGATCGCATCACCCATGCGGACGAGTCACTCGCGCTTTTCCATGCCACGCGTTCGCGTCGTCCACGCTACCGCGTCGCTTGAGCTTTTCCAATCCGTGCGGCCGCGTGATCCATGCGGCCGCGTCACTGCAATATTCTCTCCTTCGTGCGGTCGCGTGAGCCATGCGACCGCGTCACTTCTCGCTGGTTATCTCCTCAAATTCTTGTGTTCCTTCCATTTTTCGCTAGCTTCCTTTCCAATCTCTAACTCATTCATGCCCTGTAAAGTCTGAAGCACTCAACATACAGATCACGGCATCGAATGGGATAAAGGAGAATTAAAAGTACATAATTAAAGCCTTTAGAAAGCAGTTTTCAAACATGTAATGAATTCAGGAAGGAAATCTAAATGCATGCTATTTTCATGAATAAGTGGGTAAGGATCATGATAAAACCACACAATTAAACACAATATAAACCATAAAATAGTGGTTTATCAACCTCCCCACACTTAAACATTAGCATGTCCTCATGCTTAATTGAAGGATATAAAATGAATAAGTATGAACATGTAGAAACCCATGCAATGCAATCTTATATATATAAACAAATGCAACTATATGATTCTTGCCCACTTGATCAAAAGTAAATAAGCTCTTCAAAACAATTACAAATCAAATTCCACTAATTATATCATTTTACAGTGATACAGATAAAAATGCAAGAAGATAACTCATGAAAGCAGGGAGGTCAACAGTCGCATCTGGCTGCTGGGTCTCAGGCTGTGGCTCTTCAGGGGGCTGCTGTGCCTCCTGGGTGGTCTGTGTATGTAGAGGTGCCTCTGGCTGAGCCTGCGCCTCCTCATCAGATGCGAAAGAAGCGGGAAGAGGGGGACAACTCAACGCCCAGTGTCATGAACATCTGATCCACTTTGTGCAGATATCGCATAATACGGCGCCCACTACGCTCCATGTAGCGGAAAAAATGCTGAACTAAGAGATATGTCGGCTGGGGTGCTGGTGGTGGTGCTAATGGTACTACTGGCGCCGATGGTCCTGCTGCGGCTGAGGAAGAAGAGGGTCCAGCTGGTGTTGCTCTGGCTCGAGCTCGAGATGCACGCTGGGATGGGGGCTTCTCGTGCACCCACGTACCCTATGGAATAACACCCTCCTTGTCATCGTCGTCTGGGGGTAGTGGTGACACATCATCGGCCCTCCATTGAGCACCGGCTAGCTCAGCCATCCTAGTGACCAGAGTGGGAAATGGAAGTATGCCACAGATATGTACTCGCCACATGTATCTCCTGATCAACCGGGGGAAGTATACCTTCTTCCCCTCCATAACATAACCAATCAGGACGAGCATGTCCATCAGAATCTCTGTAAAGTGGGTAGTAGGCATGACATAGGTGGCAAAGATCTACTGCCAAGTCCTAGTCTCCCTAGACATATAAGTAAATAACATCCCCTTGGACTTCTTGTTGTCAGAATTTATCACCCAAGGGGCATCTGGGGTGGCAATAACACATTTCAAAGCCTCGTAATAAAAGGTCATACAATACATCGCTAACTCCGCCTGCTCATAGGTATCTGTGGCACCGGTCTTAGGTAGGCAATGTAGTGCATCCTCAATAGCAGCCTCGGTAACCAAAATCTGCCTGCCTCATAGGTAAACCGAATCAAGGGTCGCTCTGAAGAAGTTACAATAAAATTCCTTGACCCATGATGTGTTTATCCTTCCCAAATCTCTATCAACAAAACTTAGGCCCAATCCTTGAAAACGGGCCTCCATGGAGTGCCTCAGGTCGGTAGGAAGGGCCAATTTCCTTTCAATGTTTAGATTCTTCTTCTGATAGGTCAGGAAAGGGAGCTCACAGTACAGGTTAGGAAACCTAGCTGTGTTAGTGGGCGGTAGCTGCTGATTCTCTTTATCCACTTTATTAAGTGGGTTCTTGGCATAGTTGGTGTAAGGAGAAAGAGTAGAGGCTTGAGGTGTCTTCCTCTTTCTAGAGGTAACCTTTGCTTTCCCTCTATCAGACATCCTGAAAAGAATAGATATGACAGGATATAAGTAATTAAGGCAAGTAGAGGAAAGAAAGCAAGGAATGACATATACATGAAAATAAGAGGATTGACATGTAATCATGAAGTGAGTTAAGAGAGAAGAATTCTTGGAATGCAAGAAACACAATTCATAAATCGAACAAAGCTACAAACCAAGAATTCAAGCTACAATTGCACAATGCTTGTTTATTAAGCCTAATAAGCGTCATACCCAAAATAATGGTGTAGTTTGAAAGCAAAAAGAGAAGTTAGTTGGTTAATCAAGTTAGAGGTTAGAGAACCGGTTCAAAAATTAACGGCATGACGATTATTGGCTCAATCAAAAGAAATGCATAAAGTATGGAACTAAGCACACTCACATTTATGAAGACGATGTAGTCATTGATGATGAAATATGAAATTGCATAAAAGCATATAATATGGAAAACAAATCATCAATCAATATCCTGGTCACTAAAATTGTAACAATTGGTGTGGAAAGATTGAAATATGCACTATGTTTGACGATAAGCAAGTTGGAAGTAGTTTTGAATCAAAAGGGTCACACTAGTGAAATCCACCAATTATTGCAAAGGAATGAACCTTGTTCAAGAAAATCACAAGTTAAAGTCAAATGATAAGTTTAATATAACTCAAAAGGCATTTGACTTAACTTGAAAAGTGAAAACACAAAAAGGTTCAAATAGAAGAAATAGGGTTAGGCAAGATACTATTTTGTCACAGAAATCTGACAAAGAGTTCCTTGGACCAAACCTTTCAATGCGTATCAACGGGAATCAAAATAAACACGGGAATGCCAACCAAGTAGCCTAAGAATTGAACTTGGTGAGGTCAAGGAAATCTCAATTTCAAAGTTGTCAAGTTCAATTTTAGGTAGCAAGTTTAAGGACAAAACAATTTCCAGAAATTCGGGCATCATTTCGGTAGTAAATTGGACGTTCCCAGATTGCAAATAGCAAAATACAAGCATATAAATCCAAAATTTGCAACAAGCATGGTAAGAGCATGGATTACAGATGTTTAGGCAGCATCAAACACAATCATACAATTGAATCTCAGCAAGCAGCAGTAGGTAATAGCATGTAAAATAAAAATCATCACAGCAACCATTATTCAGCAAAGCATGCACTATTTGAGAAGTAAACAAGAACGGAGCACCTATCAGGCCTAGAATTCTCTAACCACATCCTAACTACCTAATAGCATGTATTTCTATCTAACCTAACAAACGGAGTAATAACTAAACTAACTAGAATGAACAACCAAAATTAATTAAAACAAAGAAAAACAGAGCAGCAGGCAGGGGAAGGGCATGGAACCTGGAATGGAAAGAAGAACTGAAATGGAAAATGGAGAGGGGAACTAGGAAATGTGAAGAAGTGGAGGGCTATAATGCTGCTCAAGAATTGTGGCGGCGCGGTGGTGCGGGCAGAGGGGCAAAGCAAAACAGGGCAGAGTCGCGGGGTAGAGGTGCGACTGGGCGAAGTAGGGAAGGGGTGAAGAAGAGAAGGGTTGGCGAGGGTTGGTGGCTCTGGACAGAGGCCGCCGGTGACAATGAGTGTCGCAGTGGTGCTTGGCGGAGGCAGAGGAAGTGAAGCAGTGAGAGTGAGGAAGAGAGGGAGGAAGAAAGAGGGAATAAGATGGTGTAGTTTACGGTGGGGGTGGGTTCGGCGCCGGACAGTGGTCGGGGGGTGGGTTGCAGAGCTCGTTGAGGGTGATTATGGAGGAAGGGGGAACGTTGGGGGTGAGGAAGGAAGAAATGGGGGACGCGGCTGCGCTAGGTCTCGCGTCCCTGGGGTTATGGGTTTTTGAGTCCACGCGTACACGTTTTGGACGTGTGCGCGTGGGTAGGCAGAAAGATGAGTGGATGCGGAAGCGCCAGGTGCGCCCAAGCGTGGATGGTGATGCGCGCATGGATGCCTACGCGTGATGTACGCATCCGCGTAGCTTGAAATCTGGTCATTGGCATGGATGCTGCATCATCACACCGACGCGTACCCGTCATGTACGCGTACGCGTGCATCGCCCCCCCTTTTTTTTTTCAGAAACACTAAAAACAACTTAAAATCCTCCTAACCTTCTTTATGACTAAAAAACAACCAAAATGTAAAATTAACCATATTTTTGAATTTTTGAGAATTTTTAAAAAATTTGAGAAAACTTGCAATCCAAGTAAAAACTCAAATTCAAAGAATCATCCTTATTCGATGCATAAAATGTATAAACAACTCAGCAACCAAAATAAAATATGCAAGAGAGTAAAGAAACTACCTACAATGGCACTCAATTCATTCATTTATTGTATCTACAAGAAAATGGAAAGAGTTTACCATGGTGGGGTATCTCCCACCTAGCACTTTTAGTTTAAGTCCTTAAGTTGGGCATTTGGGAGGCTCCTTGTCAAGGTGGCTTATGCTTGTGTTCATCTTTGAACCTCCAAGAATGCTTGTTCCTTGAACGGTTGTCAGAATTTCCAACCATCTTCACCAAGCTTGGGTGAGGTTCTTCCCAAGATATGAGCTCCCAAAATTGGTTTTTATGTTGTGATCCGGGATCCTATATCTTATTTTCACACCCGTCTTCTAATTGATCATCATGATTCCACTCGGGTGGTAAGCACATAGAATTCTCCTTAGAGAACCAACTTATCTTCCTAGACCCACACAATTTGGCTCTACACCAACCATTACTATTACTATTCCACTTGGAACACGCAACCATCATGAACTCAGAGCGATGTTTCCAACCACTACATAACTCTCTCTTACTCTTAACTCCACAAAGAGCTCTAAGTTGACCATCATTTTCAACCAAACCATATTCAAGTGAGAAGGTAAAGCTTAGGGATAAGAGTTTTACCCACTTGAATTTTGTAAGGGGTGATGGTGACTTAGGAAGCGAGACCTCCCTACACTTAGCCAATGCGAGATCTATTCCTTTATGCTATTCCTTTACAACTTTTATCTCTTCTTTAGTTTCTACATCAATCTCCATGGAAGAGGATTCAATTGTAGAAAGGAAGTCATCAATGATTGAATCTCTCTCTTGATCAATCCTTTCAAAATCTTCTACCATGATTTGCTTTGGAGGTTGTACACCCTTCTCAACATCGATATCAAGGGAATTGGTCAAAGTGGACAAAAAATCATTAACGATAGAATCCACTTCTTGATCAATTTCTCTCAACTCGGTATCCACTTCCTTTACATCGATAACCTCAATTTCCTCCTCTTGATGCAAATCCTGCTTCAACTCTTCTTCTTCACCTTGAAGCTCCAAACTCACTCCCTCACTAAGCTCCTTGGTTGCCTCTCCACATTTAACAATGGGGGTGCCTTGAGTGTGCGAGCTTAGGTAAGATGAGTACAAGTTGCTAACGACTTCCGCCACGATAGCAATCTTGGCTTCTATGTCCTTGAACTCCTTTTGCATCTCTTCTTGCCTTTGGAGGCAGGAGCTAATATATCCTTGGAGGAAATCATCCATTGGAGGTGGTAGGGGAAAAGAGGGTTCATTGTTTGGGAGGGAGGGTTCATAATTAGAAGTTGGTTTATCTTGGTAACGGTATGGGGGTGGTGTATATTGAGGTGGTTCTTGAGAGTAATTGTATTGGAATGGTGATGGTTCCATGTATGGTACATATGGCTCATAAGGTGATTGATATGATGGATATGGATTAGGGTCATATGGAGGTGATTGGTAGTAAGGAGCTTGTGAGTATGGTAATTCAAAATTAGGTTGAGGGGTGGTTCATAGGTATGTGATGGTGGTTGTTGACAACTACAATAAGGGTCACCACATTTATTAGGTTGATATACATTAGGATTGGAATTATACCCATAGGAAACCGGAGGTTGTTGTTGCCAAGAAGGTTGATCACTCCTTTGAAGCTCCTCCCATCTTTGATTGTTCCATCTTTGATGCATGTCGCCACTATAGTTCCCATTTCCTACAACATAATTTGAGCCAAACTTATAGCCAAAGGGGTGAGAATTCATAGTAGCAAATAAAAACAAAAGCTAACAAAAATGAAAACAAAGTCCTAAGCCTAACAAAAACCAACAAATAAGAAAAAGACAAACATATTCACATATTAACAATAGCCAATAACATAACACTATTGCAACTCCCCGGCAACAGCGCCATGAATTTGATAGGCAAGGATTGTCGTCGGTCTAGATTTTCTTCTTATAGAAATAAGGATTTCATTGTAAGCATAGCTCAACCAACAAACACCTCTCACATCAAATTTAAATTTTGGTTGTCACAAGTAACAAACCCCAAATAAGAATTAACCGAAGTATTTAGACTCCGGGTCGTCTTACAAGGAATTGCAATGAAGTGAGTGATTATTGGCTATGAAGATGCAAGGGGGTTTGATTGATGAAGGGCAAAAAAGGTAAATAAACAATTAACTAATAAAATAAAGGAAAAATGTTCTTGGCTAGACATAGGTAATTGAGATCACCATCCTTGTCTACAAACCATGTATTGACAATTGTGAGGAACCAACCTATTAAGTCTACCTCCAAAAGCTTTAAGTACGCATAAACTACTCCTAAGCTTGAGTTACGTCAAATAGGCTTGTTCAATATCAATCCATAAGTCCTAACCTAGCTACTAATTGACTTGGTAGTAGGCTAGAGTCAATTGTTATCAAATTGACCACATAGAATTCTCAAATCACCAATTCATTGAGATCCAATGACTCAAGGTCACTCAATTCCCTTGGCTTAAGCCAAGAGTAAAGATGACTACTCAAAAACTAAAGGAAGCATTCTATCAAACAACTAGAGTGCAAGAAAATTAAACATCACAAAATGCAAGAATTAATGGAACCCATAACTAATATAAGTAAGAAATCAACAATAGCAATGAAAATAAACATAAAAGAGAATGGAAACATAAAATTGCATTAAAAGAAATCAAGATTCAACAATGGTTTATGATGAGCGGATAATTTGTACACTTTTTGGCATTATTTTTAGTATGTTTTTAGTATGTTCTAGTTAGTTTTTAGTATATTTTTATTAGTTTTTAGTTAAAATTCACTTTTCTGGATTTTACTATGAGTTTGTGTATTTTTCTGTGATTTCAGGTATTTTCTGGCTGAAATTGAGAGACCTGAGCAAAAATTTGATTCAGAGACTAAAAAGGACTGCAGATGCTGTTGGATTCTAACCTCCCTCCACTCGAAGTGGATTTTCTGGAGTTACAGAAGTTCAATTGGCGCGCTCTCAACGGCGTTGGAAATTAGACATCTTGGGCTTTCCAGCAATATATAATAGTCCATACTTTGCCCGAGATTTGATGGCCCAAACTGGCGTTCCAAATCAGCTCAAGAATGCCCGGCGTTAAACGCCGGAACTGGCACAAGAATGGGAGTTCAACGCCCAAACTGGCACAAAAGCTGGCGTTTAACTCCAAGAGAAGTCTCTACACGAAAATGCTTCAATGCTCAGCCCAAGCACACACCAAGTGGGCCCGGAAGTGGATTTTTATGTCATTTACTCATCTCTGTAAACCCTAGGCTACTAGTTCTCTATAAGTAGGACCTTTTACTATTGTATTGTAATCTTTAGATCCTTTGATCATCTTTGGATCATTTTAGATCTTTTGATCACGTTTGGGGGCTGGCCTCTCGGCCATGCCTAGACCTTGTTCTTATGTATTTTCAACGGTGGAGTTTCTACACACCATAGATTAAGGTGTGGAGCTCTGCTGTACCTCGAGTATTAATGTAATTACTATTGTTCTTCTATTCAATTTGGCTTATTCTTGTTCTAAGATATCACTTGTTCTTCAACTTGATGAATGTGATGATCCGTGACACTCATCATCATTCTCACTCATGAACGTGTGACTGTCAATCACCTCCGTTCTACCTTAGATTGGGTGGATATCTCTTGGATTCTTTAACCGGAATCTTCGTGGTATAAGCTAGAATTGATGGCGGAATTCAATAGAATCCGGAAGGTCTAAACCTTATCTGTGGTATTCTGAGTAGGATTCAATGATTGAATGACTGTGACGAGCTTCAAACTCGCGATTGTGGGGCGTTAGTGACAGACGCAAAAGAATTACTGGATTCTATTCCGACATGATCGAAAACCGACAGCTGAATAGCCGTGCCGTGACAGGGTGCGTTGAACATTTTCACTAAGAGGATGGGAGTAGCCACTGACAACGGTGAAACCCTACATACAGCTTGCCATGGAAAGGAGTAAGAAGGATTGGATGAAGACAGTAGGAAAGCAGAGAGACGGAAGGGACCAAGCATCTTCATACGCTTATCTGAAATTCCCACCAATGAATTACAAAAGTATCTCTATCTTTATCTTTATGTTTTATTCATCATTCATAACCATTTGAGTTTGCCTGACTAAGATTTACAAGGTGACCATAGCTTGCTTCATACCAACAATCTCTGTGGGATCGACCCTTACTCGCGTAAGGTTTATTACTTGGATGACCCAGTACACTTGCTGGTTAGTTGTGCGAAGTTGTGTTTATGCCATGGTATTGAACACCAAGTTTTTGGATTCATCACCGGGGATTATTTGAGTTGTGAAAAGAAGAGATCACAATTTCGTGCACTAAGTTTTTGGCGCCGTTGCCGGGGATTGTTCGAGTATGGACAACTGACGGTTCATCTTGTTGCTTAGATTAGGTATTTTTCTTCAGAGTTCTTAAGAATGAATTCTAGTGTTTCAAAGTGATGTTCTTATCATCACCAAAGCTGATTGATTTTCATCAATTTAGCTCTTGAATGCAATGTCCTGCTGAAGCTTGTTCAGCCATGTCTAATTTCTTTAGACTGAAGCTTTAGACTAACATTGCATGATTCCTGGAATTCTCATTAAGAATTTTGATACCTTTATTTTCTTTTTCCACTTAATTTTCGAAAAATCCAAAAATATTTTACAAAATCATAAAAACCAAAAATATTTTATGTTTCTGTTTGAGTCTAGAGTCTCATGTTAAGTTTGGTGTCAATTGCATGTTTCTGTTCTTTTTGCATTCATGCATGTGTCTTCATTAATCTTCAAGTTGTTCTTGATGATTTCATTGCTTTGATTTTTAAATTCTCTTGACTTGAGTGTTTATATGTCTTATCATATGCATTCTCATTTTGTTAGTGTCAGTAGTATACAAACTGCTAAGTTTGGTGTCTTACATGCATTGTTATTTGATTTTAGTTGCATATTGATTATTCCTTATTATTAAAAATCCAAAAATATTTTTAATTTGTGTCTTTTCAAGTCAATAATACAGAGAATTGAAGATTCAGAACATACTGCAGAGGAATTACACAGAAAAAGCTGGGCGTTCAAAATGCCCAGTGAGGAAGGCAAACTGGCGTTTAAACGCCAGCCAGGGTGCCTGGCTGGGCGTTTAACGCCCAAAAGGGTAGTGGTTTGGGCGTTAAACGCCAGAATGTGCACCATTCTGGGCGTTTAATGCCAGGATGGCACAAGAAGGAAGATTTTGTTTTCAAATCAAATTTTTTTTTTAGTTTTCAAAATCTTTTCAAAATCAAATCTTTTTCAAATCAAATCTTTTCAATCAAATCTTTTTCAAAATCAATTTCTTTCCATTTTCAAAAATACTTGCTATCAATTAATGATTTGATTCAACATTTCAAGTATGTTGCCTTTTCTGTTGAGAAAGATTTAATGTTTGAATCATATCTTTTCTTGTTAGCCAAGTTATTAATTTTTAAAATCAAATCTTTTTAAAATGTTTTTCAAATCATATCTTCTCAATCATGTTTTTTTTTAAAACCAATCATATCTTCTTAACCACATCTTTTTCAAAATAGTTTTCAATCAAATCTTATTGATTTCTAATTTCAAAATCTTTTTCAAAAATCACTTTACTTCTTTCTTGATCTTGGTTTTCGAAAATCAATTAAAGTTTTTCAAAATGTTTTTAAAATCTTCTTAAATTATTTTCGAAAATTTCTTCCCATCTTCTCACATCCTTCTATTTATGGACTAACACTATTCCTTAATGCACAATTCGAACTCCATCTTTCTTGATAAGTTCGAATTTTCTAACTCTTCCTTCGATTTTTCTTTTCCGCTGACACCTCAAGGAATCTCTATACTGTGACATAGATGATTCCATATTTTCTTGTTCTCTTCTCTTTCATATGAGCAGGAGCAAAGACAAAAGCATTCTTGTTGAGGCTGATCCTGAACCTGAAAGGACCTTGAAGCGAAAGCTAAGAAAAGCTAAGGCACAATTCTCTGTAGAGGACCTAACAGAAATCTTCAAAGAAGAAGAACCCATGGCAGCCGAAAACAACAACAATGCCAACAATGCAAGGAAGGTGCTGGGTGACTTTACTGCACCTACTCCCGACTTCTATGGGAGAAGCATCTCTATCCCTGCCATTGGAGCAAACAACTTTGAGCTTAAGCCTCAATTGGTTTCTCTAATGCAACAGAATTGCAAGTTCCATGGACTTCCATTGGAAGATCCTCATCAGTTTTTAGCTGAATTCTTGCAAATCTGTGACACTGTCAAGACCAATGGGGTTGACCCTGAGGTCTACAGACTTATGCTATTCCCTTTTGCTGTAAGAGATAGAGCTAGGATATGGTTGGACTCACAACCTAAAGAAAGCCTGAACTCTTGGGAAAAGCTAGTCAATGCCTTCTTGGAAAAGTTCTTTCCACCTCAAAAATTGAGTAAGCTTAGAGTGGAAGTCCAAACCTTCAGACAGAAGGGGGGAGAATCCCTCTATGAAGCTTGGGAAAGATACAAACAATTAATCAGAAAATGTCCCTCTGATATGCTTTCTGAATGGAGCATCATAGGTATTTTCTATGATGGTCTGTCTGAACTGTCCAAGATGTCTTTGGATAGCTCTGCTGGAGGATCCCTTCATCTGAAGAAGACGCCTACAGAAGCTCAAGAACTGATTGAAATGGTTGCAAATAACCAATTCATGTACACTTCTGAAAGGAATCCTGTGAACAATGGGACTAATCAGAAGAAAGGAGTTCTTGAGATTGATACTCTGAATGCCATATTGGCTCAGAACAAGATATTGACTCAGCAAGTCAATTTGACTTCTCAAAGTCTGTCTGGAATGCAAAATGCACCAGACAGTACTAAGGAAGCTTCATCTGAAGAAGAAGCTTATGATCCTGAGAACCCTTCAATGGAAGAGGTGAATTACATGGGAGAACCCTATGGAAACACCTATAATCCTTCATGGAGAAATCATCCAAATCTCTCATGGAAGGATCAACAGAGACCTCAACAAAGTTTCAACAATAATAATGGTGGAAGAAACAGGTTTAGCAATGGCAAGCCTTTTCCATCATCTTCTCAGCAACAGACAGAGAATTCTAAGCAGAACCACTCTGACTTAGCAACCATGGTCTCTGATCTAATCAAAACCACTCAAAGTTTCATGACTGAAACAAGGTCCTCCATTAGAAACTTGGAGGCACATAGAGATGGCAGACAATTCAAGAAAACAAGCTTATGGACTTGTAGAGGATGTTCTGGTAAAAGTTGAAGAGATCACAATTTCGTGCACCAGTTTATCAACATAAAAGAGAGAAAACAAGGAATTAATAAGAGATCAAGACAATTAAGGTATTAAAACAAGGAATTGTGAAGGAAACAAGATGAAATCAAGAAATTACACTTAGATCTAAGAGAATTTAACCTAATCCTAACCTAATTCTAGAGAGAAGAGGGAGCTTCTCTCTCTAGAAAACTAACTAAAGGTTCATCATGACTAACTAAGTGCTCTCCCATTTGCTCTAGCTTGAATTCTGCATGAAATAGCTTCAGGAATGAGTTGGATTTGGGTCTGGGCAGCCCAGAAATCGCCCCTAGTGTTTTGCCTTTAAGTGAGTCACGTGCGAACATCTACGTGTATGCATGGGTCACGTGTGGCGTCGCTTGGCAACTTTCTTATCCACATGTACGCGTCATGTACACGTACACGTCGCCATGCAATGTCACTTCCATGCGCGCGCGTCTGTTACGCGTGCGTGTCCATTGATGTATTCCTAATCCTTGTTTCCTCATGCATTCTCTACTTTGTATGCTTTTCTCTTTACTTCTTCCATCTAATACTTGCCTTATGAACCTGAAATCACTAACAAACACATCAAAGCATCAAATGAAATCAAGGTGAGTTAAAATAACCATTTTAAGGGCCTTAAAAGCATGTTTTCGTATTTAATCACCAATTGAAAGAGAATTACAAAACCATGCTATTTCATTGGATAAATGTGGGAAAAGGGTGATAAAATCCTCTAAATTAAGCACAAGATAAACCACAAAATTGGGATTTATCACATATCTCCCTATAAATAACCACTAAAGAGATTCTAAGGGGAGTATAATTATGGTACCTTCGTGGCTTATATGGATTTTTTTCTTCCTTCTTTTGGGTTCCTTTTCCTTTTCCCTAGGTTGGTAAGGCAGGTTTGGCCGTGGAAAACGTTCCCTCAGTTGGGAATTCTCCTCCATGTTGATGTATTTCTTTTTCCTTTCTTGGATATCATTCAGGAAAGCCGGGTGTCGCTTGGATATTAACTGAGAAAATGACCCCTCCTTGAGGCCATTAACTAAGCCCATGATCATAGCTTCAGTGGAAAAATTTTGAATCGCCAGGCATGCCTTGTTGAACCTCTCAATGTAATCTCAAAGGGTTTCTCCGACCTCTTGTTTAACTCCCAATATGCTCGGCGTGTGTTTAGTTTTGTCCTTTTGGATAGAGAATTTGGTCAAAAACTTCCTTGCCAAGTCATTGAAACTAGTTACCGACCTGGGGGTAAGTTATCGAACCACTTCATCACCGTTTTAGTTAAAGTGGTCGGAAAGACTTTGCAACGGGTGGCGTCTGAGGCGTCAGCCTGGTACATCCTGCTTTTGAAGTTGCTGGGATGGTACCTTCGGTCGGTCATTCCATCATAAAGGTACATATCGGGAGTTTTGAAGTTCCTAAGAACTTTGGCCCACATGATCTCTTCCATGAATAGATCTTCTCCATCTAGTGGGCTTTCTTCCCGATTTGTTCGGTTATTCCGATAACGAAGGTTGGCTTCTAACTTCTGGAGTTTTATTCTAGCTCCCTTTGTCGCCTTATTTCCCTCTGCAATTTCCATTCTGCTTCTCGCTGCCATTTAGCTTCATACTTGAGTTGTTCTAGTCGTTCTCGCTGGCCTCGGACTAGACCTAGTATCTTTACTATTTGTGGGGGTTCTTCTTTTTCAGGGTGATGGATTTCCGAATAAATTCGTCTTGGCTGGGGGTTTGTCGATGCCCCTTCCCCATAAGGACCATGCGTTTGGTGTGGTGGAGGTAGTATAATGGCATTACCCTCCGATTGGGGACTCGGATTCAAATTCAGATGCCGTATGACCGTCTTTATACTGATGGTCCGCCATGGTTAAAGGATGAATTCCAGGTCCCCAGCAACGGTGCCAATTTTTCGAGGGTTACCTGAAATGTTGATTCGGGTCTAAACGTGAGGTCTAGATCCCTTTGTATGGCAGCGTCTGACTTGTTGATACTAAAGAGCCGCCTATCCGAGTTCCTCGTGAGGAGGGGATGGTACCTGCAAGAGACTCTGATGCTTAAGTTAGCAAGGATTTTAAGCAGGTTTTAATAGATTAGAACGTAAATTATACTTGAGGGGTGCTAGTGTATTTATAGTAGAATCAGCACCACTTTTGTTGAAGTAGTCCCATCTTTATTGATGGATAACCGTTCTTTTTATCTTGCGAGTTTGTTATCATCTATTTTTTAGGAGGATAAGAATAGTGAGAGAGATTTGCGGAAGTAGCTACCTGTTTAGATAGGTATAGCTAGACTCCTTTGTCAATGTTCGACCTCTTTAAAGAGGTCGAATACACTTGTGGAGGTCACCTAATATAAACACATACCATTTGTCGCATGCAACATTTGTATTTAGCATAGAAAAATCAATGACATAGGTAAAACAAAACATTTTCAAATTTTTCAAAACCAAATCTGACCACATAAAATTTGACACTAAAGTAAAAATTCATAAAATTTTAGATGGAACAAAAACAATTTATTTTTTATAATGGAATTGGTATTTGAACAAAGATATTTCTTTATCAAATAAATAAAATTCATCATCTACAAAAGTCTCTTTTTTTCGTATATTTATTTTCTTTTCGGTCCAAACATACTACCTCCTTTTCAAATTCATTATCTATTTTAATTTTTTATTTTTATTGCAAATTAAGTGTCCGTTTTTAACTTCAAGAAGTCATTAATTATTACCTATTATACTACATCTATGATTAAATAGAAAAAGAAAGTTAGAAGAATAAAAATCTAACAAAGAGTAAAAATAAACTAAAAGTATTTTTTTATTTGATTACTTATATTTTTAATAAAATTAATAATGGTCCTAATAAACAAGATTCAGAAAACCGAATCTGTTCTTCAATAGATAGAATCGAAGGTTTAAAGGTTTAAAGGGTTTAATTGATATTATTTATTTAAATTGAACCGAATATAATAAAATAATATATTTATTTAACAAGTAGTATTAGAGTCATCTATAATTTAATTGTAAAAAATATCCAATTTCTATTTTTTTTGATCGATAAACATATATATGTGCACGTCATATATATCACTGGTACTAATGCACGAGCATAAGGATTAATTTTTTTTTGTCAATTATTCTTTATATATATACACGTGTATTATCATGTATTAATATTTATATATATTATTTCATGTTTATAAAAAGCATATTTTGGTCACTGCTTTTCTTTTATATATATATATATAATATTTACGTTCATTGTGACCGTATATGGACTTGACACTTGGTTTTAAAATATAGATGTGTGCTTTTAATTTGGTATAAAATTGATTAATAATTCTTTTTGAGATATAAGCATTATTATGTATATATCACTTATGTGAATATTAATCTACCTAAAAAAGGATTTATATTTGGCCAAATTAAGTGTACACATTAATAATATTTGAGTAATAGAAAATAATATTCATTATTTATGCAAACAGTAATCGACCCAAAGAAATTTTATTGTTTGGCCAAATAACGAGCATTACACACTTTTGTCTATTTTCTATTAATTATGCGATCAATAATCGACCCAAAGAAAAGTTATTATTTGACCAATTAATAGAAAATATATGTGGTAATAAATAGGTTGCAAAGTTTAAGTTTTCATGTGCACATTCAGTCGGTCCAAAGAAAGGCTTAATATGTGACAGGAATTTTGACAATATTTGATTAATGGAGTGAGAGTATCACTTACAGTTAATTTTTCTATCCAAAGATTGAATATTAATGTTGTTCTAGATATCTCAATATGAATTTTTCTTCCATTATTTAACTAATGTTTATTGCATGTTTTGTTCTAATAAAGAAACTATGGCTTTAGCTACCAATGTTTCTACATAATTAGCAGTATTCCTATGCTGAATGGTTCAAACTTTAAGGTTTGAAAAGATACTGTGGAAATTATCCTCGGTTGTATGGATTTGGATATAGTTCTTTGAGAGGAGAAACCCACTTCCACTCTAGAAAATCTCAATGAGGTTAAAATAGAATCAATCGAATGAGCCTTATGATCATGAAGTGCTCAATTCCTGAGACATTTTGGGGCTTAACTACTGAGGATAAAGATGCTAAACAGTTCCTAAATGATGTTGAAAATTTATTTGCTAAGAATGAAAAGGCGGAGGCAAGTAGCCTTTTGAGCAAACTTGTCTCCATGGGGTATAAAGGTAAAGGGAACATAAGGGAGTACATTATGAGAATTTCTCATCTTGCTTCTAAATTGAAAGCACTAAAGTTAGAGTTGTCTGAAGATTTACTTGTGCATTTCATTTTGATCTCTCTTCCTGCACACTTTATGCAATTCAAAGTGAGTTATAACACTCTGAAGGACACTTGGTCCTTAAATGAGCTTATATCTCAATGCGTGCAAGAAGAAGAGAGGTTGCAGTAAGATAAGACTGAAAGTGATCGCATGGTTTTGATGTGTGGAAGACGATCCAACACAAAACTCACCGGCAAGTGTACCGGGTCGCATCAAGTAATAAAACTCATGGGTGTGAGGTCGATCCCACAGGGATTGAGGGATTGAGCAATTTTAGTTCGGTGGTTAATTTAGTCAAGCGAATCAAGTATTGGTTGAGTGATTTTGTATCCAACAGTAAGTAAATAGCAGGAAATGTAAAGGGAGATGGATGAATTGCAGAAATTAAAGAGAACTGAAAGTAAAGGTGCTGAATCTTAAAGAACAAGAAATTAAATGACTGAAACTTAAAATGCAAGAAATATAAATTGCAGTAACTTAAAGTGCAAGAAATATAAATTGCTTGAATGGAAAAAGGGAGTTGAGGACTGGGAATTCAGAATTTAACAAGGGAAATTAAATTGCAGCAAGGGTTCACAGAAGAACCAAACGGGGAAATGGGATCTCAGGACTCCAGAGACTAGATAGCAAAGTCTAGATCTCAATTGCCTTCCCAGATCCAAGTTCACAAAGCAACTAACAAGAAATTAAAGAAGAAGCAGTAAAGGAAATGTAATTGAACTCAATTATGCAGAAGAGAAATTAAAGAGATCTTGAATGGAGATTGAGACAGAAATTCCTCAATTCTTCACACCCAAGACTCAAACAAGAAAGGTAAAAATTGCTCAAGCAAGAACGAGGAAGAAGAGAGATCAATTCTCCTTCCTAATTCTCTCAATTCTCAGTTCAAAGCTCTCAGAGAAAAATGAACTTTCAAAATGTAAAAATTCTAAAATCAAAAGAAGGGTCAAAAGTCAAAAGTAAAAGTCAGGTCCCTAATTACATCAAACTATCTCCTATTTATACACTTTCTATTCTTGGATTTTGGAATTTGGATGGGCTTTTGATTTGGTGAAGAAATGAATTAAATTGGATTTTTAATCCAATTTTCAGCCCATGAGAAAGTGGCTTCCAGGAGGCTACCCTGCCCTTGTGGAGGGCAGAGCAGGAAATGGTGCGTGCGGCTCATTGCGTGCGTGCTTGGTGTGTGTGATGCTGCAGGATGCTGCCCTGCCCTTGTGGAGGGCAGGGCAGAGTTGCCATGGTGCGCCAGATGCTGCCCGTGCGCGCTGCTGCTGGCCGAGACTCCCTTGGTGCGTGCCAATCTTGTGCGCTGGCCGTGCACCACAAAATGCTGCCTTGCCCTTGCGGAGGGCAGGGCAATGTTACCAATGGTGAGGTTCCGAGTTCGAAACTTGGTGGAGGCACACGCTGCTTCTTTTTCTTTGGTTTTCTTGGCACCAAAGTAATGCTTAGTTCCTTGTTTCCTCATGGTGCCGTGTTCGATCCTGGGAGAATGAAAGCAAGCCAATTTTTGCTTGATTTTATTGTGCTTGAGCGCTACTCCTTTCCTCTTTGTCCTTGGGTTCGAAACCCATAGGAAGCATTATGAAGCAATTTCTTTTGAATTGTTCTTGGGTGAAGCCCGATATTGCTCTTGAGGAGGGCAGGGCAGAGTTTTTGCTCCCTTTGGTCCTTGGCATCAAATTGTGCTCTGCCCTTGTTGTGGGCAGGACAGTGTTGCTTTTCAAAGTTTGGCTCATCATGTTGCTCTCCTGGAGGGCAGTGTGCTCTCCTGGAGGGCGGTGTAGCTTCCTCCCTTCCATGCGCCACACTTCTTATCTCTTGGCCGCACTTCTTAAGCCACGTTTTTCTTCTTTTCTTCCCTTCTTCACCTACAAGAAACCAAAACAACCACTCAAAGTATCTCTAAATTCATAAGGTTTATAATTCATTAAAAATCAATTAATTCTTGCTCAAACCTCATGATTTAGCATCAATTTAAAGGTAGTTGCTTGATTTAAAGAAGTTATGCATTTTCATTCCAAATCACTTACTTAGGATGCAAGAAAGTGCATAAAGACTAATAAAACAAGTGAAATTAGCTTAAAAAATGGGTATATGATGACCTGTCATCACAACACCAAACTTAATTCTTGCTTGTCCCCAAGCAAGCATCAAAACTAAGAGAAAATGAAATGAACAAGAAGAGCAATTATATCCTTATTAGGCATATAGCAGAACTTGATTTATGGAGTTTTTATGCAGATAATGACAACCCAAGTTATTGTTTGCTGTTACATAATATACATTTTTCCTCAAAGGCTTACTAAACTTGCTGTTATAAGATTTACTCTTTAATTACTCCCTTGCTAACTTTTCTTTTCTCATGTTGCTTAACAAGCTTATTATTCTTTGAAGGCTTGGTGTCTAATGTTGCAGAAGTAGCCTTTGGCTTTATTTTTACTCAACATCTTTCCACCACAGACACATGGCTCACTATTTCCTCCTAGGATCATTGATGCCCAGCATCTCTTTGGATAACTAAATGTTCTGTATCTAAGTTGCTCTTTATTGTGGATTTTCAATTGGCCATCCCAAATCAGTTGATCTAAGTGACCGGGTTTTGAAATACCCCTCAGAATTTACTTATCCAAGCATATCCTAGTACAAGAACACCATAGGCATGTGTCCTAGGGTCCAAGCTATTGGTGTCCAGCCTTTATTCTTTGTTTTTCTTGCCACATTGGCTTTTTCTTCTTCCTTTTCTTTCTGTTTTATTTTTGTTCTCAAGGGATTTTTTTCTTTACTGATAAGAACCTTTATAACAGCAAGCTAGTTCACACTTCAATGAAAATGATACTATGTAGCAATTATTTCATGAGTTATACATTTGATCAGACATATTCACCACCATTAATTTCCATTCTAACTTATGCAACATTGAATATTTACTTTCTAATTCAAACAATTCTCTTTTATTCAAGCATATGGGAAACAAAACAAAATTTAAGCTGAGTGATGAACAACAAGCATTATGCAGATCAACATACTTAATCAAACAACTTCACTTGACACTAAATAAACACTTTAGCAAGACATATAATGGTTCTCATGTTCAAAACAATCCACAACAGCAAGGATTAAGTTTAGATACAACCTTTGAAGTTGCAGCCCTTCGATTCTTCCTTCTATTGTGTTTTCTTTGAGTTAAGATGCACAATATCTTCAATTGTTGACTCATGTCCTGCATAATTCTCAAAGTTGCTTGCTTCTCAAGCCAAGTTAACCATATGTGAAACCTTGTGTCCTTGCTAAAGGTTATGGAATTAAAGCTAGAAAGCCGTTAAATAGTTGAATAATTTGTTTGATTGCTTGGAGCTAGCATTATGCAAGAGGTGAAAATGTGTTTTTAAATGAGATTTTTGGTGGAACACCAAACTTAGAATCTTTCATTCTCCCTTAAATTGTTTTGGTGTGCAACACCAAACTTAGCTCCTTGCAATGCATACCAATTATTCAACATTTTTATTGAAAAAGCTATGAAAGAAAACTACCTCAGGTTGGGTTGCCTCCCAACAAGCGCTCTTTTACTGTCACTAGCTTGACATCTTCTGTTTTTACTTCAAGAAGGAATTAGGTTCTGAACCTCTTTTTTCTTGTCCCATTGTCCTCCTAGGTATAGCTTTGCTCTGTGACCATTGGCTGTGAATCGACTCTTTGTTGCTTCGTCTAGCAATTCAATACTCCCATAAGGAAAGACCTTAGTTACCAAATATGGACCAGTCCACTTAGATTTAAGCTTGCCAGGGAATATCTTTAGTCGTGAGTTGTACAAGAGTACTTGTTGCCCAGGTTTGAATTCTTTCTTCAAGATCTTCCTGTCATGCCACCTCTTGGCTTTTTCCTTGTATATCTTGGTATTTTCATAGGCTTCTAGCCTAAATTCATCCAGCTCATTTAGCTGCAACAACCTTTTCTCCCCTGCTGCTTCAGAGTCAAGGTTTAGAAGTTTAGTAGCCCAAAAGGCTTTGTGTTCAAGCTCTACAGGGAGGTGACAAGATTTGCCATATAATAGCTGAAAGGGGGACTTCCCAATGGGAGTTTTGAAAGCTGTCCTGTACGCCCAGAGTGCATCTTCCAATTTCCTAGCCCAATCCTTTCTTGTGCTTCCTACTGTTTTCTCTAGGATTTTCTTCAATTCTCTGTTTGCTAATTCAGCCTGCCCATTAGTCTTAGGGTGATATGGTGTGGATACTTTATGAATAACTCCATATTTATGAAGAAGTTTCTCCATTTGTTTGTTACAAAAATGACCACCACCATCACTAATAAGACCATTGGGTACTCCATATCTAGTGAAAATGTGCTTCTTAAGGAATTGAAGGACAATTTGTGCATCACAGGTAGTTGTGGCTATGGCTTCCACCCACTTTGAAACATACTCCACTGCTACCAAGATATATCTGAAAGAATAGGAAGGGGGAAAGGGTCCCATGAAATCTATGCCCCATAGATCAAATAATTCTAATTCCAAAATAAAATTCTGTGGTATCTCATTCCTTTTTGTCAATCCTCCTACTCTCTGGCACTCATTACATTGGTGGACAAACTCTCTGGCATCTTTGAAGATAGTTGGCCAATAGAAACCACTTTGCAATATCTTTGCAGCTGTTCTTTCTGGACCAAAATGTCCACCATAAGCCGAGCCATGGCAATGCCACAATATATCTCTTATTTCACTCTCAGGGACACATCTCCTAATTATACCATCAGAACATCTTTTGAACAGAAAAGTTTCATCCCACAAGAACGTCCTCGCTTCATTGATTAGCTTCTTCACTTGTTGCTTAGTGAATTCTTGAGGTATCTTCCTCCCCACTTTGTAGTTTGCTATGTCAGAAAATCGTGGTATTTGTTGAACCAGCAAAAGGTGTTCATCTGGGAAGTTTTCATTCACAGGTTGTGAGGTTTCTTGAATTGTTTCTTGTGGCAGCCTTGACAAATGGTCAGCAACTCGGTTTTCAGTACCTTTCCTGTCCCTTACCTCAATGTCAAACTCCTGTAGGAGTAGTATCCACCTGATAAGTCTTGGTTTAGCATCCTGCTTTGACATCAAATACTTGAGGGCAGCATGGTCAGTATAAACCACAATTTTAGATCCTATCAAGTATGGTCTAAACTTATCAAATGCATAACCTACAGCTAACAATTCCTTCTCTGTTGTGGTGTAATTTTTTTGAGCCTCATCAACACCTTACTTGCATAATATATGACATGATGCAAGTTTCCCTTTTTTTGTCCAAGTACAGCACCAATTGCAATATCACTTGCATCACACATGAGTTCAAAGGGTAATTCCCAATCCGGGGGTGTGATAATTGGTGCTGTTGTGAGTTTGTGTTTTAAAGTTTCAAAGGTGTGCTGGCAGTTTTCATCAAAAATAAAAGGATTATCAATCACTAACAGATTACTCAAAGGTTTGGCTATTTTAGAAAAGTCCTTGATAAACCTTCTATAAAATCCTGCATGTCCCAAGAAACTTCTAACAGATTTCACATTAGTTGGTGAAGGGAGCTTCTCTATAATTTTCACCTTTGCCTTGTCAACCTCTATCCCTTTTCTTGAAACTTTATGACCAAGAACAATCCCCTCAGGCACCATGAAATGACACTTTTCCCAGTTCAAAACCAAATTAGTCTCTTGGCACCGTTTCAAGACAAGAGTTAGATGTTTCAGGCAGCACTACAAGAAAAAGGCGCATTTGTAACAAAAAATATTGTTACAAAACGTCGAAATTTTGAAACAAAAGTTTTTTGTAACAAAAAAAGGGTCCATTGCAGTAAGTCCCGTTACAAAAAGTTTTTGTAACGAAAAATAGAACTGTTACAATTCAATATCATATTTTGTAACAATTTTTTCTGATACAAAAAACTAGAAGCCGTTACAAAAGTGGTAACAAATTTTGATCTTGAAGGTATTTTTCGTGACAGTCAATTTTTTTCCTATCAAAAAATTTTGTTACAAAATGTAACATGATTTTATAACATTTTTTTCTTTTGTTACGAAAGCAAATTAATTATTTTGTAACAACTTTTTTTATTACAAATTACATGCATAATTTACTAAATTATTTTTTAATTAACTAATATATTAACTATTTTACTAAACAAGTCTACATTTATATAATATGTAAAAACATACATAATTCAAACATGCCTTATTTATCTAACATTGTTTTAAAACAAAATAACATTAGTGAGTACATTGATTAGTTCTACAAGTTATATGTCTTGCTCAAGTTCAACCAAAAGTTAAAAGTTCTAACATAGATTAGTGTCTCTATGAATCAAAATATTCTTGAGCCCTCAAGGTAGCATGTGGTCACCATTTTAGCACTCTGTAAATAAGAAAAACCGAAACAAAAAGTTAGGTGCATACTCAAAAGTTCCTTAAGTTAAAAAAGTTTCTAAATTTTCAAAACAAGCAAGTTTGTATTCACTTCTCAACAATTCAAAATGCCAAAATAAGTGATACATATGTATGTGTAGAGCACATAATCAAGTAAATATCAATCACAAGTAAGTGGCATAAATTAAAACAATTTGGTGTTGACTAAGTTAGAAACATAAAGAAACATGTAAGCCAAAGAACATTCAAACACCAAATTCCAATGAAGCATAAAAGTCACAAGGTTGAGACAAGACTTGAAAAATTCATGCCCTATGTGACTTAAGGTAAATTAGGCATGAATAAAATAAATCAAATTAGCCACATTGGTAGAAAGAAATCTTCAACCTTGTGAGAGCATGCAAAAGAGGATCTCTTTTTAAAAGAATTTCAAGTTCGTGTTCAATTTGAAAATTCACTTGAACTATTCAATGCATAGGAGTAATTTAGTATGAAAAAAAGGGCAAAGAATGTTAGAGGCATGACCATAACTTGCAAAGAAATATCTTAAGGCAATCAGAAATCATGTAGCAAACAAGGGTCTATTTTGACACAGAAATTCGTCAAATAGAACTTGTTTGCTCAAACAACACAATGCAGTTTAATTGATCAACCAAATAGGACAACAACCAAATAGTGAATAACAAAACCCGAAGCTTCCAACTTCCAACAACCAAAACAGTGAAGCACTTAGCTGGATAATCAATCAATTGAGCTTAGCAATAGTTGAAAACCAAAAGCAATTAAATACCAACTCAATCAATTAATTGAATCAAAGATGAATATTGAAAATAGATTAAGATAAATTCCGGCAGCATTTCAGCAGTAAATTTGCCTAGTTCACAATTTCAATCAATCAATTCAAATTTCATATGAATTCTTTGACAGTTAAAAACACAAAAAATCATAATGAATTCATAAGAAGCAAGTAAATAAGCAAATTCCAGCAAGAAAACATGAGGATACAATTAAAACCAATCCAACTAGCAAGAAATAGAGCAGCACTCAACAGAACAGCAAACAATGACCCATCATACAGCACCCAAAACAGTAAAATGAACAAAGATAATGGATTCAGGTAGCATTCTATTCATTGAAGTCAATAACCATTACACTTGCAAGCAGTAGGGGCACAGCAATTTATCCATTAATTCAACAGAAAATCAATCAAGCCAAACTAAACGATTTCAGCAACAGATTTATCAATAAAACCAATCTCAGTTCAGCAACTATCATCTATTCCAACACAAACAACAATAACTCAGCAGCATTTCCTTTCTCATTGAATTTAAGAATCATTTAACAAGCAAGCAACGAGGGAAAAAAATCAGCAGCAACCAACAGCAAGTATAGAGTAGCAATAACAACTTAATGTGAGAAATTATTCAACAACAAATGCACACACAATGTAATCACTATAAACACAAGTAACTATTTGAAAGGTATTTATGTCATTTCCAACAACATATTACACCAATTGAAACTATGATAACATTAAATGAATTCAAGGACTAAAGCCATAAACAATTAACTTTAGAATCAAAATTTCAGATCTTAACACCATAATTAAATTATTTACCCCAAAACAGGCACTATTGAGAAGGATTTGCAGCTGTGTTTGACACAATCACATCTATATTTCCACACTTATGTAATGTTCAACAGCATATTCACAGCATTCAAACAAATTTTAATAAAGGATAATGCATTCGATAAAAATGAATAGAAAAGGGTGACCTGTGCGATTTTTTGAATCAAATCCTTTCTCTGTTGATTGTTGGAGACATGGCAAACAATGGCCAAAATTTCAATTCCTTTAGCCCTAAGTTTCTCTGCAGCCTCTTCAACATTTTGCTGTAGAAACAAGGAAATTGAGTAATGAATATAATTAATTGGAGGCAAAGAGGAAGAGAAAAGGAAAAGGACCTGATTGCGAGAAGTGATGACGACGGAAGCACCTTCCAAGCCCAGCCTTTCAGCTATGGTGAAGCCAGTTCCAGACGGCAGAGGTGATATGGAGCACTGGGGGTTCAGCCAGCAACGGCGGTGGCTCCCCGTCTTCCCTTCTGTTCGCATTCCCTCACCCGCATACCAGATCGGCTTAGTTATAGATTTTCAAAGTCTCCGGCTTCATTTAAAAGTAATGCAGAAAATTAAGTTTTACATTTTAACTTTGAAAAATCATAACTAGTTCTATAGTTAATTCAAACTTCTCAAAATTGAATCCCAATAACAACTTTTATTATAGTTTACTCAGCCTTTACTCTCATATCATTTCGATTATCGTTGAATAACTGATTTACTTCCAAAGTCATCTTTTAATTTCAAAAATCAGATTTTCAACAATTAGTTCAACATTTCAAGATTCAGTCTTCCAGTTATTCCTTAAGCTCAACTTCAATTAATCACTAACTAAGTCCATTACAGTAAACCAACTCAACAATAAAAATTTCAATTTGATCCATCAAAATACATAAATCACAATAATATCTCATCAAACAATTTATAATTCAATTTCACAAAATCAACGAATTCAACCAAAGTTCTACTAAAAAATCTCAATCATTCCAATCATAATTTCAGCCACATAAATCAATTAATTCAGTATCCAGTCAGAACCTTTCAACAATTCCATCAAAATCAGAAAAATCAATATCAATTACTGCTTCAAACACTCACAACAAAGCCCAAAAATATTCACAGCCATAACCTGAATTCAATACTCCAATTGAAACACTAAATCATCATCAAACTTAATCCAAATTTCACAATCTCACTCCAAGCTTATTTCTATCAATTAGTCTCTCATAACAACAAACACAATTACATTCACAGCAACAATCCAAACTCAATTCATCAATTATCCATACGAGAGCTTTTCAATAATTAACTCGGCATATTTCAATTTAATAAATTAAACTAAATCATTGTTCACAAGAGCATCTAAATGCAATCACAGCTTAGAATAATCACAACAACTAACTAATTTCAAATGCATTTCAAGTCATTCATGTCAATTAAGAAATTCTTAACCATTGTTAACCATTTGCACTTATCCAAATAACTTTGTGGGCATTCTAAATTAAAAACGTTTAACCTTAAAAATAAATCCCCTACCTCGATGTCTCAAACCGAGGAAATCAAACGCGGCAAACCCCTTTTTATTTTTAGCTCACATCAGCAACAGTAGCTTCAATATCCACCGGCGTTGATAGCAGCAGCGACACCAACCAAACAACGGCTCTGATGGCGGCAAAGGCTTCGGCAACTCACAGAACCCAGAGGCAGAACAGAGGATAAAGATGAGCAGTGACATGGATCAATTGATTCAGAATGAGAACTATATCCTCAGTAAGCTCCAACAACCTTCCCGGTGACAGCTACGGTGGCGCGGTGGTTCGGCGATGGCCAAGCCTCCTTCCCAGTGGCGGCGTTCGGGCTCCCTTCCTCAGCGACGGCTCTGATGGCGATAGCAAGGCACAGCGGCGGCAGTAAATCCTAGGGGCAGCAGCGATGGTTAGTAGTGGTGGCAGGACACCGCGACGGCGAAACCCTTTTCCCTTCCCTTCGTCGATCGCGTCTTCCCTCTCTCACGTGCCTCTGGTTCTCGTGGCTGAGCCTTTCTCAGCTTCTCCCTCTCACCCACACGACGACAGCGGCGGTGGCTGAATGGAACAGACGCGGTCTGGGCGGCGATGGCGCGGCGCAGGATGCGACGGAGCTGGCAGCGGCCGAGCGCGACGGCTCCTCTCCTTCCTCGCATCGTCCCTGGCTCGCAGCACTCTCTCCTCTCCGATCGCAACCTTCTTTCTCTCGTCTCCCTTAATTCCCATTTTCTTTTCTTTCCTTTTTGGTTTGCTGAGGCTGTGTTGTGTGTATATGAGGGAGAGGGGCTGGCAGTGAGTGAGTGAGTAAGAGGGCTAGGGTTAGATGAGTGGGGTTAGGGTTTAATTTGGTTAAATTTAGGAGTTGGATTTAATTTGGGAATTATAATTTAATTTGGGATTAAACATGAAATTAAGAATTTTGGATGAATTAAGTTTTAAGATTTATCTGCAAATTAATTAAATCTCTAAAATTATTCTAAAATATTATTTATTATATTAAAATATTAATTGATTTGAAATCAAATACTCTAATTGAAATTATAAGATAATATAATTAATTTTCTTTATTTATAAAAATATTAGTATTAAATTTTAAAATCTCAATTATTTAAATCAAATCGTATAAAATTATTATTATTTTACATTTGTTAAATTTTATAATTTAAATATAGAAAATAATTCGATAATTATAAAATCAGATAAAACTTTAAATTATTTTAAACTCAATTAATCAAAATTTGATTTAATTATTTTTAATAAAATAATTTTAGGGATTAAAATATTTAATGATAAATAAATCTAAATGCGTTCTTAATAAGATCTTCTAAAATTTTTAGATCTTACACAAAGTCTTACATTCAATATGTTGAAACAAAATTTTTTATTAGTTACAAAGAATCTTTGAATTTTGTGACAAATAAATAACTTGTTACAAAAATATTATATTTTATGACAAATTAATTTGTTGTTACAAAATATTTAGAGTTTTTGAAACAAATAGATATTTTGTTACAAAATATTTTAAATTTTTGCAATAATATAATTTTTTGTTACAAAACATTATAACATTTTGTAACAAAACAATAATTCGATACGAAAGCCAACATAATTTGTAACAAAATAAATCAAGTTGTTACAAAATATTGAAATATTTTGTAACAAATTTTTTTATTGTTACAAAATATTCTTATTTTGTAACAATAAGTAATTATTGTTACAAAAAAACTATAATTTGTAACAATTTTAAATTTGATACAAATTTTTTGTTACAAATGTTCCATTTTCTTGTAGTGCAGGTATTCAAATTGTCACCAAAAACAGAAAAGTCGTCCATGAAAACCTCTAAAAACTTCTCGACCATATCTGAAAAAATGGAGAGCATACACCTTTGAAAAGTGGATGGGGCATTGCATAGTCCAAATGGCATTCTTCTATAAGCGAAAACTCCAAATGGACATGTGAATGAAGTCTTTTCTTGGTCCTTTGGATCTACCACTATCTGATTATACCCAGAATAGCCATCCAGGAAGCAATAGTACGCATGGCCGGCCAATCTTTCAAGCATCTGATTAATGAAAGGAAGTGGGAAATGATCTTTGCGTGTGGCATCATTCAGCCTCCTATAGTCAATACACATCCTCCATCCCGTCACAGTTCTTGTGGGAATGAGTTCATTTTTCTCATTAACAATGACTGTCATTCCACCCTTCTTTGGTACCACTTGGACTGGGCTTATCCATGAGCTATCAGAGATAGGATATATTATCCCTGCATTCCACAATTTCATTGCTTCCTTCTGGACAACTTCTTTCATTGCAGGATTTAACCTTCTCTGAGGTTGAACTACTGCTTTGAAATTGTCCTCCAAGAGAATCTTATGCATACACACTGTAGAGCTAATGCCTTTCAGATCATCAATGGTCCATCCTAAAGCATCCTTGTGAGCTCTGAGTACATCAAGAAGCTCTCCTTCTTCTTTTTTTGTCAAGGATGAATTGATGATCACTGGGAAACTCTCTGATGTCCCAAGGAATGCATATTTGAGATGGGTAGGTAATGGCTTCAGTTCTTGTTTATGCACTTCTTCCTTCTTGCTTGGTTTCACCTCCTTGTCAATAGAGATCTCAGCCGCGTTTTCCTCTACTGTCTCTTGATTAATTTCTTCTTCTTGCTCATGCTGATTAGTGTCTAACATTTCTTCCACCAGGCTCTCTATCATATCCACTCTCAGGTAATCTTCTTGTTCAGGAGGGTGTTGCATTGACTTGAAAACATTTATGATCATCTGCTCATTGTGTACTCTGAAGATCATTTCTCCTTTTTCCACATCTATAATGGCTCTTGCAGTTGCTAGAAATGGTCTTCCCAAGATGATTGAATTATTTCCTTCCTCGTCGGTGTCCAGGATCACAAAATCCGCAGGGAAGATAAACTCCCCAACCTTCACTAACAGATTTTCCACAATTCCATTAGGTGTCTTGATTGATCTGTCGGCCATGACTAGTGACATCCTGGTGGGTTTGAGTTCTTCTATAGCAAGCTTCCTCATCATGGACAGGGGCATTAAGTTGATACTAGCTCCAAGATCACAGAGAGCTTTATCCAAGGTTAATTTGCCTATGGTGCATGATACTACAAAACTCCCTGGATCTTTAAGCTTTGGTGGAATTCCTTTTTGGAGCACAGCACTACATTCCTCACTAAGCATTACCGTCTCCTTCTCATTCCAGTTCCTTTTCTTGTTAATGAGCTCCTTTAAGAAATTTGCATACAGCGGCATTTGCTCCAATGCTTCGGCCAAGGGTATGTTGATCTCTAGCTTCTTGAAAGTCTCAAGAAATTTTGAAAAGTGTTGGTCCTTAACTTCTTTGTGGAATCTTTGGGGATAAGGCAGTGGAGGTGTCAAGGTTTTCTCCACTTGATGTTGTCTTGGATTTGATTCTTCCCTGATCTGCTTTCCCTTCTTCAGATTTTGTGGTCTATCTTCTTTTTTCTTGAGGTTGATTCTGAGGGTGATTGCTTGCTGTTGCATCTTCATCACTGGCTGCCTCTTTTTCAACTTGTTTCTTGTCACTTTCCTTGGGCTTCTTGGTGGCTTCTTCATCTTTCAGCAGGATTTTTTTACTCCTTAACTGTATTGCCTTGCACTCCTCTTTTGGATTAGGAATGGTGTCACTTGGTAGTGAGCTTGATGGTTTTTCAACAGAAATCTGCTTGGAGATTTGTCCAATCTGCCTTTCTATGCTCTTCATGGAAGCTTCTTGGTTCTTTGTTGTCAATTCTTGGTTCTTCATCATCTTCTCCATGAGCATCTTTAGATTAGTAATCCTCTGAGAGTCTTGTGAGATTGGTTAGTTTTGGGGTGTTGATGGATGATGGTAGGTGTTTTGGTTAGTTGGGTGGTTATTGGGTGGATAATGGTTAGAGTTGGGATAAGTGTTTTGCGGTTTTCTGTATGTGTTTTGGTTAGTGTTTGGCTGGTTGTTGTGGTTTGTGTTTTTCCAATTGTTTTGATTTGAGTTCCTTTGCCATGGCTGCTGAGTTTGATTGTGGTTGTCTCCCCATCTGAGGTTGGGATGGTTTTTCCAAGAGGGATTGTAAGTATCACCATAGACTTCATTTGTTCCAGGATTTTGGTTGTGCATGTATTGGACTTGCTCTTGCTGTTGCTCTTCTTGAATTTCTTCATTTTGCCCCCAAGTAGTTGATGGTTGGCTTGTGGCACTCACTGGTGCAACTTGAAGGCTATTAATTCTTTTGGCCATTTGCTCAAACTGTTGTTGAATTTGCTGCTGCATCATTTTGTTCTGAGTTAGGATTGAATCCACTCCTTCCAACTCCATTACTCCTCTCCTTTGTGATGGTTGGCGTTGCCTTTGGTGAGCAAAGAAATATTGGTTGTTAGCCACTATATCAATAAGATTTTGAGCTTCCTCTGTAGTTTTCATGAGTTGTAATGAGCCTCCAGCTGAATGATCAAGTGCTTCTTGAGCCTTCAGAGTAAGTCCTTCATAGAAATTCTGCAACTTGTCCCACTCAGTGAACATCTCTGGTGGACATTTCCTCAGCAGCGCCTTATATCTTTCCCATGCTTCATATAAATTTTTAGCCTCCATTTGAGTGAATGTCTGCACCTCAGTCTTCAATGTTATGATCCTTTGAGGGGGATAAAATTTGGCAAGAAACTTGCTCACCAAATCATCCCAAGTGTTGATGCTCTCCTTTAGAAATGTTTCTAGCCATTGAGTGGCTTTGTCCCTGAGAGAGAATGGGAACGTGCACTCCATTGCTCTTAACTGTGTCACAGATCCTCAAGAAAGTGGATAGATGTTGGTTCGGGTCCTCCAATGGTCCTCCTCCAAAAGAGCAGTTGTTTTGGACCAATGTGATGAGTTGTGGCTTTAGTTCAAAGTTGTTTGCATTGACATTAGGGGTAAGAATGCTACTCCCACAGTGTCTAGCATTTGCAAATGTGTAGGAAGCCAGTACTCTTCTTTGTTGTGGGTTATTGTTGGCTCCTCCTTCTGGTTGATTGGGATTTGATGGATCTCCTTCCATCTCTTGGAATTCCTCCTCAGAGTCTTCCTCTCCAACAATGTTCTTCCCTCTTTCAGCTCTTCTTAATCTTCAAAGAGTTCTTTGGTCAATTTCAGAGAGAATAGGAGAAGATCTTCCTGTACCTGACATACAAACACACAATAAGAAACACACAAAACCAAAAAACCAGTGAAACTTCAATCTATTGCTAGAATGAGGCTTTAGTTAGTTTAAGCAAAAATTCAAACAGTTAGTGTGTTAATTAAAAATTAAAGAAAAAGAAAGGGAAAAAAATGCTTGATCTAGATCTCCACTTCACTTAATCATTGTCAATCTATTTCAATCCTCGGCAACGGCGCCAAAAACTTGATGTGTGGAAGACGATCCAACATAAAACTCACCGGCAAGTATACCGGGTCGCATCAAGTAATAAAACTCACGGGAGTGAGGTCGATCCCACAGGGATTGAGGGATTGAGCAATTTTAGTTCGGTGGTTAATTTAGTCAAGCGAATCAAGTATTGGTTGAGTGATTTTGTATCCAACGGTAAGTAAATAGCAGGAAATGTAAAGGGAGAGGAATGAATTACAGAAATTAAAGAGAACTGAAAGTAAAGGTGCTGAATCTTAAAGAACAAGAAATTAAATGACTAAAACTTAAAATGCAAGAAATGTAAATTGCAGTAACTTAAAGTGCAAGAAATATAAATTGCTTGAATGGAAAAAGGGAGTTGAGGACTGGGAATTCAGAATTTAACAAGGGAAATTAAATTGCAGCAAGGGTTCACAGAAGAACCAAACGGGGAAATGGGATCTCAGGACTCCAGAGACTAGATAGCAAAGTCTAGATCTCAATTGCCTTCCCAGATCCAAGTTCACAAAGCAACTAACAAGAAATTAAAGAAGAAGCAGTAAAGGAAATGTAATTGAACTCAATTATGCAGAAGAGAAATTAAAGAGATCTTGAATGGAGATTGAGACAGAAATTCCTCAATTCTTCACACCCAAGACTCAAACAAGAAAGGTAAAAATTGCTCAAGCAAGAACGAGGAAGAAGAGAGATCAATTCTCCTTCCCAATTCTCTCAATTCTCAGTTCAAAGCTCTCAGAGAAAAATGAACTTTCAAAATGTAAAAATTCTAAAATCAAAAGAAGGGTCAAAATTCAAAAGTAAAAGTCAGGTCCCTAATTACATCAAACTATCTCCTATTTATACACTTTCTATTCTTGGATTTTGGAATTTGGATGGGCTTTTGATTTGGTGAAGAAATGAATTAAATTGGATTTTTAATCCAATTTTCAGCCCATGAGAAAGTGGCTTCCAGGAGGCTGCCCTGCCCTTGTGGAGGGCAGAGCAGGAAATGGTGCGTGCGGCTCATTGCGTGCGTGCTTGGTGTGTGTGATGCTGCAGGATGCTGCCCTGCCCTTGTGGTGGGCAGGGCAGAGTTGCCATGGTGTGCCAGATGCTGCCCGTGCGCGCTGCTACTGGCCGAGACTCCCTTGGTGCGTGCCAATCTTGTGCGCTGGCTGTGCACCACAAAATGCTGCCCTGCCCTTGCGGAGGGCAAGGCAATGTTACCAATGGTGAGGTTCCGAGTTCGAAACTTGGTGGAGGCACACGCTGCTTCTTTTTCTTTGGTTTTCTTGGCACCAAAGTAATGCTTAGTTCCTTGTTTCCTCATGGTGCCGTGTTCGATCCTGGGAGAATGAAAGCAAGCCAATTTTTGCTTGATTTTATTGTGCTTGAGCGCTACTCTTTTCTTCTTTGTCCTTGGGTTCGAAACCCATAGGAAGCATTATGAAGCAATTTCTTTTGAATTGTTCTTGGGTGAAGCCCGATATTGCTCTTGAGGAGGGCAGGGCAGAGTTTTTGCTCCCTTTGGTCCTTGGCATCAAATTGTGCTCTGCCCTTGTTGTGGGTAGGGCAGTGTTGCTTTTCAAAGTTTGGCTCATCATGTTGCTCTCCTGGAGGGCAGTGTGCTCTCCTGGAGGGCAGTGTAGCTTCCTCCCTTCCATGCGCCACACTTCTTATCTCTTGGCCGCACTTCTTAAGCCATGTTTTTCTTCTTTTCTTCCCTTCTTCACCTACAAGAAACCAAAACAACCACTCAAAGTATCTCTAAATTCATAAGGTTTATAATTCATTAAAAATCAATTAATTCTTGCTCAAACCTCATGATTTAGCATCAATTTAATGGTAGTTGCTTGATTTAAAGAAGTTATGCATTTTCATTCCAAATCACTTACTTAGGATGCAAGAAAGTGCATAAAGACTAATAAAACAAGTGAAATTAGCTTAAAAAATGGGTATATGATGACCTATCATCAGGTTTCATCTTCTCAGTATAAAAGAAAGCGTGATACTACTGTGGATGCACCTTCTCAGCAAAATAGGCTAAGAAACAGGATCAAGCTTTAACCTGTTTCTTCTGTAAGAAGGTGGGACATATGAAGAAAGATTGTACCCAATATGCCACTTAGCGTGTAAAGAAGGGTATAATTCTTACTTTCCTTTGTTCTAAGGCTTGTTTAAGTTATGCACCTGTTGATACTTGGTGGGTAGATTCCGCTGCTACTACTCATGTAAGTGTTACTATACTGAGTTGCTTGTGGAGCCGATCGCCAAGTGATGCTGAAAGATACATCTGTGTGGCAGACGGCAATGTAGTTGCAGTCGAAGCTACAGGAACATTTATATTATGCTCTACGAGTGGAGTTTACTTGGATTTATTAGAGACATTTTATGTACCGTCATTTAGACGGAATTCGGTTTCTGTTTTTTCGTTTGGATAAATCAGGTTAATTTTGTTCATTCAAAAATAATAAAGTCAGTCTCTTTTATAATTTGAATAATATTTTCTCTGGTCATTTGGTGGATAATCTATATAGGCTTGATTTGAATTCCTATAATAATGAAATACTACAAACAGGTACAAAACAAAAATTAAATGAGAATTTGGCATCATTGTGGCACAAACACCTAGGTCACATCTCTAAACAGAGAATTTAGAGGCTTGTGTTGGATGGAATTCTTGGATTCCCAAATTTGGCAGACTTTGAAGACTGCATTGAGTGCATAAAGGAGAAAAGGACAAACAAAAGAAAACTAGGTGTCGAGAGAGCTAAAGATATCTTAGAACTGATACATATTGATATATGTGGCTCATTCCCTACTGTCTCTTAGAATGAACAACGGTACTTTTATTATGTTCAAAGATGATTACTCTCATTATAGTTATCTATATTTAACTCATGAAAAGTCCCAACCCTTGGATGTTTTCAAATCTTTCAAAGCTGATGTTGAACTTCAACTTGGAAAGAAAATTAAAGCTGTCAAATCTAATCGTGGTGGTGAAAATACTACGTAGGATATGATGATTCAAGTGAGCATCGTCCCGGGATTTTTGCTCTTTTTCTAGAGGAGTGTAGTATTGTTCTGCAATACACCATGCTAGGCAAACCTAGCATGAATGGTGTTGCAGAGCGAAGGAACCGAACTCTTAAGGACATAGTGAGAAGTATGATTAGTCATTCTTCCTTGCTTGAATCACTCTAAGGAGAAGTCTTAAAGACCACAATGTACATCCTTAATAGGGTACCAAGCAAAGCAGCTGACAAAATCCATTATGAAATTTGGACTGGAAAAAGGCCCAGTATAAAGTATTTGCACATTTAGGGATGTTTAGCTGAGGCACAACCTTATAGGCTACATGAAAGAAATTGAACTCAAGGACAATTAGTTACTGCTTTGTTGGTTACACTGAGTGTTCACAGGGGTACAAGTTTTACAATCCTGCATCAAGGTCTATTTTTGAAACGGAAAATGCGAGATTTCTTGAGGATGTTGAGTTTGGGGGGAAGAAAATATTAAGAATGTTGCTTTTGATGAGGATTGTAAGAACCCATGTTTTCACATAAAACTGTTGTAAAAAAGTGATTTTAGTGCGTGGAATAGATTCAAAATTTAGAAATTTTAATTTGAAAATATAAATGAGAAATTTGGTTTCAGTGAATTTGTTTGAGTTGGAAAATGTATTTCCTTCGAAAAGTTTTTGTAAACATAGGTACTAGCGATTAAGCCGGCAATACCGGCTCTGGTCTGTTCAGTACCGCGTATTTTGGAAAATAATATTTTGAAAAGTGATTTATTGTTTTGAAAGGATAAAAAAATAATTTAGAATAAAAAACTGGACATTAATTTTAGAGGTTTTGGCCCAAAGTGGGCCAAACGGACGAAAAATGCTAACGGGTTGGACCAAACCCAAATCGGACTCAAGATCCAACCTATATAAACTCATTTAATGAGCTTTGAGCTCATTTTCTAGCCCTAAGAGAGAGAGGGCCGTAGTTTTTAGAGAGGAGAGGAAAAGAGGGATGATACTATTCATCCTCTACTTCCGAAAGCCATAACTTTTGATCTGGAGTTCCGATTGACGAGCCGTTTATGACCACGCGAAGCTCTTATCGAGGTCTATGTTTCTATCTTAGCAAATCTGGTAAAAAGTCGTGTCTCTTTTCCAAGTTTTGTGCCCTAGATTTCTCCATTTTTGAGGTTATGGTTTTAAGTAGATTTTGTGGTTTTGGTTGTTTATGTGATCTCTAGTAGCAAATAAATGTTGGATTTTACCCCTAATCACGTTGGATAAGGTAATGTTTTACTAAACCCTTGTGTTTAGTTGTTTTGTGTATCTTAGATTTTGATTTTGGTATATATATGTGTTGTTAGTTTGAGCTTTGCTGTTGGTTGGAGTTGGTTGAGGCTTTGGATCAAGCTTGGTGGCTTCATTTTCGTGTTTGGTGCGTTTAGGATTCGGCCAAGGTATGGTTTTTGTTTTCTTTATGTAATATGTAATGTTTCTGGATACTTAGGCTAGTTGACCTTAAGATAGGATTGACTCTTGTAGGTATGAGTAATTATATGTGAATTGATGTTAATTGTTGGTGTATGGAATTATTGTGGATGATGATGATTATTGGAGATTATTGATGTTGATAAGTATTGATAATGATTATTTATATTGATGGATAATGAGAATTTTGAGAAATTAAGATGATAAGTTAATGTAAAATGTTTATGGTGGGTTGGAATAAAAGATATTGATGATTATGATGTTTGATGACATATATTGATGATGATTTTTTATTGTTGGTTATTGTGGTTGTTGAGGATTTTTGGTATCATTGGTATTGACGAGTTTTATGATGGATTTGGTTGATGATGGATAGGATTTGATAATGATTATTGGAATTTATGAGGGTTTGTTTTGGTAGTTGAGGTTGTTGTTGACTGATTATGATTATGAGTGTGGATTTATGATTAAGTAGGAAATTATGAATTTGGTAGTGAGATATGGTATAATGGTTGAGTAATTTAAGTGAAATTGAGAAGAATGATATGAATAAGTAATGTGTTGTGTGTGGCAGTGGTTTATGATGATTGGGTAGGTTTTGATTTGGTTTAGAATAGAAAGTTGGTTAAAATTGAGGTTTTGAGGCTTTTGGGTAAACGTTGGTTTTTAGTGAACTTTGTCTAATCATAACTTTTGCCTCAATTTTTAAAATTGATTGAATATTCTTTAGAATGAAAGCTTATTGAAAACCCTTTAAATTGATATAAAGTTTACCGAATTTGGAATTTTGTAGAGGAAGTTATAATCATTCAAAGTTGGTGCTGAAAATCTGAAATTCTGCAAAGTTGCAGAATTTCAGGATTTTCTGATATGTGTGCACGCACAACCCTGCGAAAGTTCTATTCTGTGCGGATACATAGACCTGTACGTACGCACAGGCAGGGGAAAGGGCTCTGGTATCAGCGCTAGCATAGGTTGTGCACGCGCGCATCGATGAAGAATTACGACATATGCGGACGCACAGCCCTGTGCGCACGCACAAGTCGGGAGGGGACGTCAGTTAGGGGCGCTCGCACTGCTTTTGCGAGTGAACAGACTTTATAAATTTTAGTTTCTGTGCGTACGCACACTTTTAAAATCTTCCTGGGCGTGTGCACGCACATCCTTGTGCAGATGCACACGCCCTGTTTCATAAATTTGAACTTTGTTTTCAACTATTTCACCTTCCCAACAAGGTTGTAAGCTTCCATAACACCATTTTAAGGCTTTTGGGCTCGATTTGAGTATGAGAATAAGGGAAATAGGCTAAAGGTTTTAGTTGATGATTATTTTAAAAAGTTATAGAACGGAGGCTTAGGTTTCTGGTGTACTGAGGATGGGTTTGGTTGAGTGTGAAGTAAGAAAGACATATGAATTGAAAAATCGACAAACTAGTGAGTTCAGAATAGAAAATCATGGATAGATGATGGTTGTGATGAGTTGAGAAATTGGAAATGGATGAATATGGTTGATGGAATGAGAATGAGTGGAAGTGTGCTATGAGGAGTGGCCTCTGAGTTTTATTTCGTAATTATAACATGCATTGCTATCCGTCGTAGGGGGCTGTGGTAGTATCCCGCCTACGTTCGGATGAGAGGCTTGAAGCTGAACTTCTCACTCATATTGATTGTTCCAGAGGAAGGTGGTAGGGGACGCTCCTTCGGAATATTTCCCTCCGAAAGGAGAAGGTGGTAGGGCACGCTCCCTCGGAATTTTCTTCCTGAGCATGGGTTTCTCTCTGATTGCAAGGTGGTAGAGCACTAACCCCATGGAATCATGCGACAACTAGAGGAAGGTGGTAGGGTATGCTCCCTCGGAATATTTTCCTCTGAAAGGAGAAGGTTGTAGGGCACTCTCCCTCGGAATTTTCCTCCTTATGCGCAATTGAGAGACTAATCCGAGAGTTGTCGACCGGATTTGCTGTCGGGTTTGGCATAATAACCGACATGTAATATCACAGCCAACAGGGCAGACATTCATCATCTGCATCTTCTATATGCTTGCTTGCTTTGTTTACTTGAGTTTGCCTAATTTTATAACATGCTTACCTGCTTCTTGAATTACTTACTGTAGATGAATTCTATTTGTGTTTTACTTGCCTGCATTATTTGTGATTGTCCGATGATAGGAGGTTAGGTAGGCGGTGGCGATGGGATCGCACGGAGGTTAGGTTGGCGACGACTGTATGATACATCAGTGGGATTTGTATTAGTTAGAATTCCCCTAGGTTTAGACAACCCTGGTTTATGGTTTAAGTTCTTAGTATATTTATTTATTTTGTTCTAAGCATGAATATCAGTATGTGATGTGGAGTTCAAGGATTACCTTCGGCGTCCTGGGGCGTTACATCTTACATCATTGGGCACTATTACCATACTGATAACCTCCGGTTCTCATTCCATACTTTGTTGTTGTTTTTCAGATGCAGGTCATAATCTATTTCAGTGAGATTGCGTATATGATGACACAGTGGAGTATGGTTCCTCCTTGGTTTAGTTTATATTACTTTGTTATAGTTACTCTCACATCTTTTTGTGTTTTAACTTAATGGCCTTAGAGGCTTACTTGAGAGATAGGTTGTATAAGCTGTTTTAATTCTAAAACTCTGTATATCTCTATTTGTAACTAGTCGGCTTAAACTCCGCAAGTTGCGGCTAATTCTCTATAATTATTATATTCTTATATTTATATATGTTCTACTCTCTTACACCCATACCTTGTATCTTATGTGTTAGCTTCGTGTGAACGTCTCACGCTTTTGTAATTCTGTAATTTGATTATTAATCCTTCAGGCTTCTAGAATATATTATTCCCTTCGATATATATATATATATATATATATATATATATATATATATATATATATATATATATATATATATATATAAGCCTTAGAACTGTCGTAACCTCTGATTAACCTTTGCCTTACGGCTAGAGGTAAAGCTTAGGGTAATTGGGGTGTTACATTTAGTGGTATCAGAGCGGTTCGTCCTCGTGAGCCTGAGGGATGGACCCATTGTGCTTCATTGCATACTCTGGGTCATTTTTCTTTCATGCTATTTAGGTTATCTACTTGATATTTCGTAGCATGCTTGTTTGTGAGTGCCTTTTTGGGATAATTGAAGAACTAGACCTTTGATATTGAGACTGATCACCTTGATATCAAATGTTTAGTGTAGAAAAAAACCCTAATGGCTACTCGCGGACGTGGTCGTACACGTTCATGAAGAGAGAGTAGGAATGAGCGACCGGCCGATAACCATGCTAAGTTCATAGCGGCAATGGCAAACCTTGCGAACACCATGGAGGCTAACGCTGTTGCGACTCTGCAAGCTGTGCAGAGGTTATGCCAACCGGCCGAAAACGAAAATGCGAATGGTGAAGGAAATGCGAATGAGAATGCGGGAGGTAACGGAGATAACATGGGAAGTGCTCTGATGACCTTGGCGACCTTTCTCAAGGTTCATCCTCCGAGTTTTCGAGGTTCAACTAATTTCACAGACGCGGATAACTGGTTCCAAGCTATGGAACCCGCACTGCAAGCGCAGCATGTCCCGCATAACCAATACGTAGAGTTTGCTGCTTACCTGTAAGCCCACAGATTTTTAGAAAATAAATAATTAATTATTTATAATTATATATATATATATATATATGATTTTCTTTTTAGAAAGGTTATGAGACTTCATGTTTTAAATTAATTTGGTTTTATATAAATTTCAATTATAATTAGGTATTTTTGATTTACTAAAATTAATGGTTTTTGCTTAATTAAAATTCAGAGTTTTAGTAATTGGAGATGAAAGAGAGTTTTGTATATAATTTAAATTGAAATAATTTAAAGTTTTTTATTAATATTATGAATTAAAAGAAAATTTATTAATTTATCTATAATTTTAAATTAAAGTATTTAATTACAAATAATTTGTAATTAGAAAAATAAAATAGTATTCTTAAAATTAATTATATTTATTAAATTAGGTTCTAAATCAAAACTCTACTCAAATCCTAAATTCCTAATTCTAAACCCTATTTCCTAATTCATTAACCTTAACCCCTTTCTACCCAACCCACACACACATGTAACCCCCTCCCCCTACCACTTGTTCATTCTCCACTGAGCCACTTCACCCTTTCTCACCGCCACTCATTCACAGCACACACCACACACAACAAATAAACAAACATGCAGACACATAAACATACATAGAGGGAGAGAGAGATCTGAGAGTGAGAACCGAAGGGAGAAGAGGAGAGGAGGGGAAGCCGCGCCTTGCCGCCGCTGCTGTCTGCGAAGTCATCTTCATTACGGATCAGAACTGAGGCGAGAGAGAGGACCGCGATGGAGGAAGGAATCGCGCCGCCCAGTCGCCGTGCGTGGGGTGTCGTCACTGGCATTGTCGCGAGAATGAGAGAGCCCGCATTGGAGGAGAAGAGCCGTCGCATTCTGCCACCGCTGAGGGACCAGTCGCCGTTAGAACCGTCACTGCTGTTGTGTTCCATCGCCACTGCCACGCTGTGACCCCATCTTCACCACCGAAGGCTCTAGTGCTGCCGCTGCTTCTATATCCGCCATCATCTGTTGCATGTGCGAAAGGAGAGAGGGGCCTTGAGAACAAGGAAAGGAGTTGTGTGAGGCTGGTGCCGCGGGGCAGAGGGCTGTTCCGCTGCCACCGCTGCTACCATGATCACCGTTGTGGTTTCAAAAAAAAAGGGGATGCCGTCGAAGTACCTCTGATATGGTCTAGATCCCTTCCTCTAATTTGCTATATTTCCATTCTTGCTCTGCTGCTATTTCATTGGTTACCTATTCTCGTTTTATTTTATTTCAGCCCTATAGCTATGATTATTGATAATGTTGCTGCTAGTTCTAAGCCGCTGCTACTGTAAATTTAGAATAAGAGGGTTTGTCGCATTTAAATTCTACAGTTTCAACTAATTGAGGTAGGGGATATTTTATTAAATTAAATATTTTAAACTTTGAATACCTAAGAAGTTTACGGAATTGTTGCAAATATATATATATGAATGCTTGATCTATGATGGATTTTGGATGCAGAGTAAATGTGTGACTGGTTGTGTCTCTTGGTGGTTTTATGTGGTTTGAGATCTTTGTTAAAAGAATGTGTATGTTGGTGTGAAAGTTTACTGAAAATGTATTGGGTGTTTGTAATTGTGAAAGCATGTTTTGTTTTTTGTTTGAAATATGTTTGAATGATGACTTTAAAGATGCTTGGTAATGCTGATTTTGGTTTTTAAAAACGATTTTGAGTTAAGATCGTGATTGTGACTGGATTGCTGGAAATTCTGGTTCTAATTTTTATGTCAGATGGTGGTTATTGAACTGTTTGTTTGATGAGGTTGTGATATATCGAATTAAGAGTTCTTGGGAAACTTTGGTTAGTCAAAAGAAAGTTAGAAATGTGGTTTTAGATTAATCCTAGGCTTGAATATAGGATTTGGTATGTGAGATTGTTGGAAATACTTTATGCAGAATTTCTGCAGAAATCTGCATAATTGGTAGCAGAACGAATGACTTTTTGGGAGCGGTCCAGACCTAATTTTTAGATGAAACTATTTTTCTATAAAACTTTAGTGTGTCTTGAATATCCCATAAAAATTTCAAGGAATTTGGCCAAGTGGGTTGGAAGATATGATTTTCTAAAGTTTAGTGGTTGCTCCAGATTTTTCTGGTTTACTGGTTCTGCAGTACCAACTTCTAAATGCTATAACTTTTAATTTAAACAAAATTTTGAGTTGATTTTAAAAGGATTTTAAAGATCTATCAGTCTATTTTAAGCGAGTATAAGTTTCATGTTCATAGCTATTTTGTAGACTTAGATAAGTCACTTGGAAGGTTGGTTGTTTGCTAGAAACTCTGAACTGGTTTATGAAAATAGGGCTCCACTTCCAATTGATAATTAATTAATCCAATAAAGTGATATGAACCTGAAACTTGTGGATTCTGAAACTTAGGGGTGTTGACTGTAATCTCACCAAAATTTAGAAGCAACGGATTAGAATTGAAATTATTATGAAATTTATAAAAAACATGGCTGCTGTCTGTTTTTCGAATTTTTGTAAATACAACAGCAGAATTTTAACGCTTGTATATAATTCAATTCTAATCCAAATTCAGTAAAACCTAACTTATATTAAAGATTAAGATCTCTAGAGTTACCTTATCAACATGGTTTTAGATTAGACAAACTTAGGAAATGAAAAGGAATGTAAGTTGCCCCTAAGAAAGGTTAAAGTTAAAGACAATGATATTGAGAGATATAGTGAAGAAAGAAAAAAATGAGGAACAAGGAATGAAATAAAAGTTGAGAATTATATTGAATGGGCCTTTGTGCCGAGTGCTAATGTGGAAGTGTCCGCCTAACTGATAGCCTAAGATTGCTAATGCGGGAATGTCCGCCTAACTGATAGCATATTGTATGTTTAATTGGGCCTTTGTGCCAAACTGCTAATGCGAAAGTGCCCGCCTAACGGATAGCCTGAGATTACTAATGCGGGAATGTTCGCCTAATTGATAGCACTGTTTCTTACTATGATATACATTATTATGATGAGGCCTAATTGACACGGGTAACAGTGATGCCAAGGTGTCTAATTGACACAGTAAAGAAACCATATTCGGGGTTTGCTCTGAGTAACGTCGGGTTGCGGGTAGACAACCGACGCATAAGCTCATGTTCTGCTTAGGAGAGACAGGCATCATATTGATTGCGCATTTGCATTTGATCTTGTTTTGCTTGTTATATTTTCTCTGTGATTGTGCTGCTTGACTTGTTTGTCTTATTGCAATTTGTTTGTTTATTGATCTGTTTCTTATGCTGTTGTTTCTCTGTGATTGGGAACTGGGGTTGTGATTGAGATTAGTTTAAGTTCAGAAATTTAAAGAATGTAATAAGGTAAAAATAAAAAGTATTTCCAAAGGTTTAACAAAATGGTTTTATTGAGTAAAGTTAATTATTTGCATTTTATTTCATTACTTTTACGGCATTCTCATTCCCTACTGAGAACTAGTGGTTTGTTCTCACCCAAAAATCTTCCACCCTTTCAGTGAAACAGGTTCGGAGACTCAGTTTGAAGCCGCGGGCGATTAGGAGTTTTATTTAAGTTTATGTGTTGAGTTGCTTTTATAGAATTCCCTCGCCCTTGTTATTTAAGATTTTATTTTATACAGAGGGACAGGAGTTGTAACTGAGTTTCTTTTGTATTTTTTTGTATGATATTTATTATTATTAATAACTATGTGACTAGTATTTCTCAAAGATCTTTGATATATGATTTTAAGTAATAGAAACAAAAGTTTTCGGCTTTTTCCTAAAAATTGAAATGCAAAATCGAACTAAAGGCTCAATATTATATAGTAAATAAGGAAAATAGGTTAGTAACTCCTTGCTTTTGGTACGATCATGACGTGTTGATAGTTAGGGTGTCACATTACTAACTTCGGGAAGAGGCCCAGCATTGGTGGCAGGCAGAATGCCGCTTGCTACAACTCTAGAATGTAGATGTTCCTTGGGATGTATTCCAAACGGCCTTCTACAAGAAGTATTTTTCATGAGTCTGCAACGGAAGCAAAGGAGATGGAACTTATGCAGTTGAAGCAAGGTTCTTTGTCTGTGGCAGATTATACGAGCAAGTTTAAGGAACTCTGCAGGTTCTCTAGGGTATGTCAAGGTGCCCTGAATACCTATAAAAGTTGGAAGTATGTCAAGTATCAAAGTGGCTTGAAGGATGACTTCAGGGCTGTTATGGCTCCTGTGGAGATTCGGATTTTCTCCAATCTGGTGAACAAGGCAAGAGTGGTTGAGGAATACGCGAAGACGGTAGCCTCATCAAGGGACACTCATGAAGCAAACACTAGTAAAGAACGTGACGATCACCTTGGACCAAGGGGATAGAACTTTAAAAGAAACGAACACACTCCGCAACATCTGTGAGGTGAAGTGGATTTCAGAAAGAACAACAATGCTCAGTTCCACATGGCAAGGGGAGATGGTCGATGCTACACTTGCGGATTACCAGGGCACCCTGCTAAGGACTGCCGTAGAGGGAGGAATCGACGTGTGGGTAAGAGTTAGCAACCAGGCCGTGTGTTTGCTTTGGTGGCACATGAGGCGACGGGGTCGGATCTTCCGACGAGAGGTAAGCATATGCTTTGAGTCTTACATTGCCTGGACCTGATGTTAGTTTGGTTCTATCTTTTGTAAAGTCGTCGTTAGAATTTCAAGAGCTTAGAGTTTTGTTGGAAGTAAACTATGGGGAAAGGAGGATTCAAGCAGCGGTAGCCGAGAATTTCGGAGTTGTGATGCCGAACGATCCGAGTTGGTGTGCCGGAATGGTTACCAGGTATGACTAGAAGTCTTGGCGGTTCCCTGTGTGGGCGATAGGTGTGGTTCAACACTAGTGGCAACGGAAATACCGACTAACGTCCTTGCGGTTTTTAACTATGATTTTTTACTGTTTTAAGATTTAGAGTGATTTTCAAATCTGGTTTGAAGCTTTGGTTTAACTGATTTGGTTTTGAAACTAGGACTTGAACTTTTGATTAAATGATACGATTTTAAAAGGAAAGTGAGTCCTAAGATTTTGTTCACTTGTGATTTTGGTTTATAAATTTTAATTTAATAAAAAGGGATTCAAATGGAAAGGTTTTGATTTCAGGGTTTCACAGAATTTATGAGAAATCATACTTTAAAATGATTGATTTACCAATAAAATATTTTTGACTCTTTTCATAAGGTTTTAACAATAGACTCATTTAGATTGGACTTATTTTAAAGGTTTTGAAAAGTGTTACAAATTTCGTATTTTAGTTTAAAAGAAAGAATTTTTGGATTCCTAGTGACGATAATCAGAGTGACGCAGTGGAAGTTGTACGCCAGTTGTCGAAGTGTGAGTTCTGGAAGGAAGAAGTGAAGCTCTTAGGTCATGTGGTGAGTAAGGGACGAATACCCGTAGATCCTTATAAGGTAGAAATGGTGATGGGATGGGAAAGATCGACAACGGTGATGGAAGTCAGAAGTTTCTTGGGTTTAGCCGGATATTACCGGATATTCATTGAAGGATTTTTCCGGATTGCATTACTGATGGCTAGGTTGACAAGAAAGGAAGTGCCTTTTGTTTGGATGTCGAAGTGTGCAGAGAATATTTAGATTTTAAAGTAGAAGTTAACTTCAACACCTGTTTTAATCTTGTTGGAACCACATGAACCGTTTGAAGTATACTATTATGCTTCTCTGAAGGGTTTAAGTTGCGTGTTTATGCAACACCGGAGTGTGGTGGCTTACGCATCATGTCAGCTGGGACCGCATGAGGTGAACTATTCAACTCATGATCTGGAATTAACGGCGATTGTGTTTGTACCGGAGATTTGGCACCACCTGTGCGGAGTGAGGTTTAGCATCTTTTCTGATCATAAGAGTCTCAAGTATGTCTTTGATCAGAAAGAGCTTAAAAATGCGTTGGAGAAGACGGATGGAGTTGCTAAAGGATTATGATTTTGAACTGAGTTATCATCCTGGAAAGGCGAAGGTGATCGTAGATGCATTGGGTCAGAAATCTTTAACAATTGCTTGGGTGAGAATCAAGGAAGAGGAGTTAGAGGATAAGTTTGTAGATCTTATGCTGGATATTGGTAAGGTGGCCGGAAGAGCTTATTGAGCCAGTTGCATATTTCAACCACGTTTAAGACGGAGATTCAAAGGGCTCAGCAAGAGGAGTGAAAGCTTCAGAAATTGTCGTATCTAGTTGGTGATAAGAGACGTGAAGAATTCACTAAGGATGGTGAATGATTATGTAGAGATAGGGGGAGGCTTGGCAAACAGAATGTCGGAAGTTTCAGACAAGACTTGTTGTCAAGGGCTCACTGTAGTGGATTTTCTATTCATCCCGAAAGCACAACGATGTATTGTAACTTAAAGAAGATGTTCTGGTGGCCTGGGATGAAAGGTGATGTAGCTACAGTGGCATCCAAGTGTTTGACGTGTCAGAAGGCAAAGATAGAGCATCAGAAGCTGTCAGGAATGATACAACCCCTTGAGATTCCTCAGTGGAAGTGGGCTATGATGCGGTTTGGGTGATCGTGGTTCGCTTAACCAAATCCGCTCATTTTCTGACTATCCGAGTGAACCATTCGATGGAGGAGTTGGTGAGAGAGAATGTCGACATGGTAGGATGATGGTGAACGAGGTGCCTTGGCAACTTGTTGGATTAGCAACGTTGAAAGTAGGATGCTTAGTGGGGAATATATGTATATATATGTATAGATATATCCCATCGCGTGATTCGGATTTTTGAGGGCGAAAATCTTTTTAAGGAGGGGAGGATGTAAGAACCCACGTTTTCACGTAAAATCGTTTTAATAAAGAAATTTTAGAGCCTGGAATAGATTCAAAATTTAGAAGTTTTAATTTGAAAATATAAATGAGAAATTTGGCTTCAGTGAATTTTTCTGAGTTGAAAAATGTATTTCTTTCGAAAATTTTTTGTAAAAATGCGTACTGGCGATTAAGCCGGCAGTACCGGCTCTGGTCTGTCCAGTACCGCATATTTTGGAAAATAATTTTTTGAAAAGTGATTTATTGTTTTGAAAGGATAAAAAATAATTTAGAATCGAAAATCGGACACTAATTTTAGATGTTTTGGTCCAAAGTGGGCCAAATGGATCAAAAATGCTAACGGGTTGGACCGGGCCCAAGTCCCAACCTATATAAACTCATTTAATGAGCTTTGAGCTCATTTTCCAGCCCTAAGAGAGAGGGGGCCGCGGATTTTAGAGAGGAGAGGAGAAGAGGGATAACACTATTCATCCTCTAATTTCGGAAGCCATAACTTTTGATCTGGAGCTCCGATTGATGAGCCATTTATAGCCTCGTGAAGCTCTTGTCGAGATCTACGTTTCTATTTAGGAAAACTTGGTAATAAATCACGTCTCTCTTCCCAGTTTCGTGCCCTAAATTTCTGTGTTTTTGAGGTTATGGTTTTGAGTAGCTTTTGTGGTTTTGGTTGTTTAGGTGATTTCTAGTAGCGGGTAAATGTTGGATTTTACCCCTAATCACATTGGGTAAGTTAAGGTCTCACTAAACTCTTGTGTTTAGTTGTTTTGTGTATCTTAGGTTTTGATTTTGGTATATATATGTGTTGTTAGTTTGAGTTTTGGTATTGGTTGGAGTTGGTTGAGGCTTTGGATCAAGCTTGGCGGCTTCATTTTGGTGTTTGGTGCGTTTGAGAATCGGCCAAGGTATGATTTCGGTTTCCTTTATGTAATATGTAATGTTTCTGGATACTTAGGCTAGTTGACCCTAAGATAGGATTGAATGTTGTGGGTGTATGAGTAATTATATGTGAATTGATGTTAATTGTTGGTGTATGGAATTATTGTGGATAATGAGTATTGATGATGATTATTTATGTTGATGGATAATGAGAATTTTGAGAAATTCAGATGATGAGTTAATGTAAAATATTTATGGTGGGTTGGAATAAAGGATATTGATGATTATGATGTTTGATGACATATATTGTTGATGATTTTTTATTGTTGGTTATTGTGGTTGTTGAGGACTTTTGGGTATCATTGGTGTTGATGAGCTTTATGTTGGATTTGGTTGATGATGGATAAGGTTTGATAATGATTATTGGAATTTATGAATATTTCTTTTGGTAGCTGAGGTTGTTGTTGATTGATTATGATTATGAGTGTGGATTTATGATTAAGTAGGAAATTATGAATTTGGTAGTGAGATATGGTATAATGGTTGAGTAATTTAAGTGAAATTGAGGAGAATAATATGAAGAAGTAATGTGTTGTGGGTGGTAGTGGTTTATGATGATTGGATAGGTTTTGATTTGGTTTTGAATGGAGAGTTGGTTAAAATTGAGGTTTTGAGGCTTTTGGGTAAACGTTGGTTTTGTGTGAACTTTGTCTGATCATAACTTTTGCCTCGAATTTCAAAATTAATTGAAATTTCTATAGAATGAAAGCTTATTGAAAACCCTTTAAATTGATATAAAGTTTATCGAATTTGGAATTTTGTAGAGGAAGTTATGATCATTCAAAGTTGGTGTTGAAAATCTGAAATTCTGCAAAGTTGCAGAATTTCAGGATTTTCTGATATGTGCGCATGCACAACCCTGCGAAAGTTCTATTTTGTGTGGATGCATAGACCTGTGTGTATGCACAGGCAGGGGAAAGGGCTTTGATAGCAGTGCTAGCATAAGTTGTGCACGTGCACATCAATGAAGAATTACGACCTGTGCGGACGCACAGCCCTGTGTGCACGTACAAGTCGGGAAGGAACGCCTTTTAGGGGCGCTCGCACAGCTTGTGCGAGTGAATAGACTTTATAAATTTTCATACATGTGCGTACGCACACCCCTGTGCGTATGCACACTTTCAAAATCTTCCTGGGCGTGCGCACGCACACCCCTGTGCAGACGCACATGCCCTGTTTCATAAATTTGAACTTTGTTTTCAACTATTTCACCTTTCCAACAAGGTTGTAAGCTTCTATAACACCATTTTAAGGCTCTTGGGCTTGATTTGAGTATGGGAATAAGAGAAATAGGCTAAGGGTTTTAGTTGATGATTATTTTAAAAAGTTAGAGAACGGAGGCTTAGGTTTCTGGTGTACTAAGTATGGGTTTGGTTGAGTGTGAAGTAAGAAATACATATGAATTGAGAAATCAACGAACTAGTGAGTTCGGAATAGAAAATCATGGATAGATGATGGTTGTGATGAGTTGAGAAATTGGAAATGGATGAGAGGCTAATCCAGAGGAAGGTGGTAGGGCACGCTTTCTCGGAATATTTTCCTCTGAAAGGAGAAGGTGGTAGGATACTCTCCCTCGGAATTTTTCTCCTGAGCATGGGTTTCTCTCTGATTGCAAGGTGGTAGGGCACTAACCCACAGAATCATGCGACAACCAGAGGAAGGTGGTAGAGCACGCTCCCTCAGAATATTTTCCTCTGAAAAGAGAAGGTGGTAGGGCACTCTCCCTCAGAATTTTCCTCCTTATGTGCAATAGAGAGACTAATCTGAGAGTTGTTGACCGGATTTGCTGTCGAGTTTGGCACAATAACCCACATGTGATATCACAGCCAATAGGGCAGACATTCATCATGTGCATCTTCTATATGCTTGTTTGCTTTGTTTACTTGAGTTTGCCTAATTTTATAACATACTTACCTGCTTCTTGAATTACTTGCTATAGATGAATTCTATTTGTGTTTTACTTACTTGCATTATTTGTGATTGTCCGATGATAGGAGGTTAGGTAGGCGGTGGCGATGGGATCTCACGAAGGTTAGGTTGGAGAAGATTGTGGGATACAGCCATGTGATTAGTATTAGTTAGAATTCTTCCCCTAGGTTTAGACAACCCTGGTTTATGGTTTAAGTTCTTAGTATATTTATTTATTTTGTTCTAAGCTTGAATATCAGTATGTGATGTGGAGTTCTAGGATTGCCTTCGGCGTCCCGATGCCTTACATCTTACATCATTGGGCACTGTTACCATACTGTGAACCTCCGGTTCTCATTCCATACTTTGTTGTTGTTTTTTAGATGCAGGTCGTAATCTACTTCGATGAGATTGCGGATATGGTGACAGACCGGAGTATGGTTCCTCCTTGGTTTAATTTATATTACTTTGTTATAGTTAATCTCACATCTTTTTGTGTTTTAGCTTTATGGCCTTAGAGGCTTACTTGAGAGATAGGTTGTATAAGGTATTTTAATTCTAGAACTCTGTATATCTCTATTTGTAACTAGTCGGCTTAAACTCCGCAAGCTATGGCTAGTTCTCTATGATTATTATATTCTTATATTTATATATTTTCTACTCTCTTACACCCATACCTTGTATCTTATGCGTTATCTTTGTGTGAATGTCTCACGCTTTTGTAATTCTGTAATTTGATTATTAATCCTTCATCAGGCTTCTAGAATATATGATTCCCTTATATATATGTATAAGCCTTAGAACTGTCGTAACCTCTGATTAACCTTTACCTTATGGCTAGAGGTAAAGTTTAGGGTAATTGGGGTGTTACAAGGATTCTGTAACTGAGAATGATCAGGTCTTTGTGCCTATTATTGTTAAACATACAGTTATAGTATAAGAGCACAATGATAATCCTACTGTGGATCCAGTTACAGTACAGGAAAATAATGAGAATCCTCCTCAACCGTAATCCATACAGCAAGCTCAACAATCTCAAAAAGTACCATTAAGGAGATCCAACAACAGAGAAAGGAGAAGTGCAATTTCAAAAGGAAGGTGATGAGCGGATAATTTATACGCTTTTTGGCATTGTTTTTAGTATGTTTTTAGTATGATTTAGTTAGTTTTTAGTATATTTTTATTAGTTTTTAGTTAAAATTCACTTTTCTGGACTTTACTATGATTTTGTGTGTTTTTCTGTGATTTCAGGTATTTTCTGGCTGAAATTGAGGGTCCTGAGCAAAAATCTGATTCAGAGACTGAGAAGGACTGCAGATGCTGTTGGATTCTGACCTCGCTGCACTCGAAATGGATTTTTTGGAGCTGCAGAAGCCCAATTGGCGCGCTCTCAACGGCATTGGAAAGTAGACATCCTGGGCTTTCCAGAAATATATGATAGTCCATACTTTGCCCAAGATTTGATGGCCCAAACCGGCGTGGCAAAACAGCCTCAGAAATTCCAGCGTTTAACGCTGGAACTGGCATAAAACTTGGAGTTAAACGCCCAAACTGGCATAAAAGCTGGCGTTTAACTCCAGATTAGGTCTCTACACGAAAATGCTTCATTGCTCAACCCAAGCACACACCAAGTGGGCCCGGAAGTGGATTTTTAAGTCATTTACTCATTTCTGTATACCCTAGGCTACTAGTTTACTATTAATAGGATCATTTGACATTGTATCGGTACCTCATGACACTTTACACGTTTTCTTTGTGTATCTTCCACGGCATGAGCCTCTAAACCCCATGGTTGGGGGTGAGGAGCTCTGCTGTGTCTTGATGAATTAATGCAATTACTACTGTTTCTCATTCAATCATGCTTGCTTCCATTCCAAGATAATACTTGTTCTTAACCCGGATGAATGTGATGATCCGTGACAATCATCATCATTCTCAACTATGAACGCGTGCCTGACAACCACCTCCGTTCTACCTTAGATTAAGTAGTTTTCTCTTGGATTCTTTAACCGGAATCTTCGTGGTATAAGCTAGAATTGATGGCGGCATTCAAGAGAATCCGGAAGGTCTAAACCTTGTCTGTGGTATTCTGAGTAGGATTCAATGATTGAATGACTGTGACGTGCTTCAAACTCCTAGCAGGCGGGGCGTTAGTGACAGACGCAAAAGAATCGCGGGATTCTGTTCCGGCCTGACCGAGAACCGACAGATGATTAGCCATGCTGTGACAGAGCATAGGAACATTTTCACTGAGAGGATGGGAGGTAGCCATTGACAACGGTGAAACCCTACATACAGCTTGCCATGGAAGGAGCCTTGCGTGTTTGAAGAAGAAGACAGTAGGAAAGCAGAGATTCAGAAGATGGAGCATCTCCAAAACCTCAACCTATTCTCCATTACTGCAAAACAAGTAATCATTTCATGTTCTTTTGTTCTTTTTCACAATCAATCCTGATAATTTCTGATCTCCTGACTAAGATTTACAAGATAACCATAGCTTGCTTCAAGCCGACAATCTCCATGGGATCGACCCTTGCTCACGCAAGGTATTACTTGGACGACCCAGTGCACTTGCTGGTTAGTTGTGCGGAGTTGCAAAAGTGTGATTGCAATTTCGTGCACCAAGTTTTTGGCGCCGTTGCCGGGGATTGTTCGAGTTTGGACAACTGACGGCTTATCTTGTTGCTTAGATTAGGACTATTTTGTTTTGTTGGTTTAGAGTCTTTTAGTTGAGTCTAGTTTCATATTTTAAGTTTGGTGTCAATTGCATGCTTTTGTTTTTCTTTTAATTTTCGAATTTGCATGTCCTTAGTCTCTTTTTGATCTTTAAAAATTCTAAGTTTGGTGTCCTCTTTGTGTTTTTCCTTAAAAATTTTCGAAAATTAGTGTTTGATTTTCTAAAAATTTTAAGTTTGGTGTAATTTTGTTGTTTTTCTCTTTCCTCTGTTCAAAAATCAAATCTTTTTCATAAAAATTTTTCAATCATATCTTTTTAATTGCTGTTTCCAAAATCTTTTTGATCAACTAATTGATTCAGTTCTCAATTTGCTTTGATCTTATTTTCTTTTTGATTTTCGAATTTTCACTTTAATTTTCTTTTGTTTTATTTTATTTTTTTCGTTTAATTCAAAAAAAAATAAAAATAAATATATCTATTTGCAATCCATTATGGATCTAAGTGGAATTGATCAGTCCAAAAGGACTCTGGGGTCATATGCTAACCCCATTACAGCTGCATATGGGAGTAGCATATGTACACCTCCCATCAAAGCAAGCAGCTTTGAGCTAAATCCTCAACTCATTATCATAGTGCAGCAAAATTGCCAGTATTCCGGTCTTCCACAGGAAGAACCTACTGAGTTTCTGGCACAATTCTTACAAATTGCTGACACAGTACATGATAAAGAGGTGGATCAGGATGTCTACAGACTATTACTATTTCCATTTGCTGTAAAAGATCAAGCTAAAAGGTGGTTAAATAACCAACCTACAGCAAGCATAAAGACATGGAAACAGTTATCAGACAAATTCCTGAATCACTTTTACCCTCCAAAGAGGATGACACAGCTAAGGCTGGACATCCAAGGCTTTAAACAAGAGGATAATGAATCCCTTTATAATGCCTGGGAGAGGTATAGAGGTATGCTAAGAAAATGCCCCTCCGAAATATTTTCAGAGTGGGTACAGCTAGACATCTTCTACTATGGGCTCACAGAAAAAGCTCAGATGTCTTTAGATCACTCAGCTGGTGGATCTATCCACATGAGGAAGACAATTGAAGAAGCTCAAGAGCTTATAGACACTGTTGCTAGAAATCAATATTTGTACTCTAGCAATGAGTTCTCTCCAAAAGAGGAAGTCATGACAGTAGTCACTGACCCTAATCCTCAAGAACAGATGATTGAGCTTAATCAACAATTGCTCCGGATGACAGAACAGTTAGCAGAATTTAAAGAGATGCTCTATGAAACTAAAGTTGCTAACAAGAACATAGAACTGCAGTTGAATCAAGCAAAACAGCAAATATCTAAACAGATAACAGAGGAATGTCAAGCAGTTCAACTGAGGAGTGGGAAGACACTGAATAACACTGCTCAAAGTAGCAAAAAGCCAAACAATGAACGATTGACAGGGGATAACCAACCCACTGTTCAAAATCCCTCTGAGGACAGTAAGAGCCCAGAGAGGAATGTTATTGGCGTTCAAACGCCAGAGAGGGAAGGAAAGCTGGCGTTAAACGCCCATTCCTTGCCCAGTTCTGGCGTTCAAACGCCAGAAAAGGGGGAAAAGTTGGCGTTAAACGCCCATTTTCCACCCAATCCTGGCGTTCAGACGCCAAGGGAAGATCAGACACCTGAGAGTGCTGACAGTAATCCCTCTAACAAGGCTTCTTCGACCACTTCTGTAAGGAATAAACCTGCAGCATCTAAGGTTGAAGAATATAAAGCCAAGATGCCTTATCCTCAAAAACTCCGCTAAGCGGAACAGGACAAGCAATTTGCCCGCTTTGCAGACTATCTAAGGACTCTTGAAATAAAGATTCCGTTTGCAGAGGCACTTGAGCAAATACTTTCCTATGCTAAGTTCATGAAAGAAATCTTAAGTCATAAGAAGGATTGGAGAGAAACTGAAAAAGTGTTTCTCACTGAAGAATGCAGTGCAGTCATTCTAAAAAGCTTACCAGAAAAGCTTCAAGATCCAGGAAGCTTTATGATACCATGCACATTAGAAGGTGCTTGCACCAAGACAGCCCTATGTGATCTTGGAGCAAGTGATGACAAGTCATCATATACCCATTTTTTAAGCTAATTTCACTTGTTTTGTTAGCATTTATGCACTTTCTTGCATCCTAAGTAAGTGATTTGGAATAAAAATGCATAACTTCCTTAAATCAAGCAACCATCATAAATTTAATGTTAAATCATGAGGTTTAAGCTAATTTTGATTGCATTTTAATTGATTTATAAGCCTCTTGAATTTAGTGATACTTTGAGTGGTTGTTTGGTTTATTTTAGGTGAAGAAAAGAAAAGAAAATGAAAAGCGTGGCCTAAGAAGCGTGACACAAGAAAAGGAAAGCGTGGCCAAAAAGGAAAGAAGCGTGCCACAACTAAGTGGGGGAAGCAACTTTGCCCTCCACAAGGGCAGAATGCCCTCTAGGAGGGCAGCATTGAGTGACCAAGCAAGCTTAGGCAACTCTGCCCTGCCCACTCCAAGGGCAGAGCACAAAGTGGTGCCTTGGAACCAAGAGAAGCAAACTCTGCCCTGCCCTTGTGGAGAGCAGAATCGGGCTCCATGAGGAAGAAAATCAAGGAAAAAATATCAACTAGGCATTCTACAAGGCTCGAACAAGGGACCATGAGGAAGCCAAGCCTTGAGACCCACTACCGTGCCAAGAAACCAAAAAAATAAAGAAGCGTGTTTGCATTGGCCCAGGATCGAACCTGAGACGTGAAGGAAGGATCCTGCCCTGCCCTTGGCGCGGGCAGGGCAGCTTTTGAAATTGGCGCATCACACACAAGACCTTGGCGCACCATTTCTCAACCTGGCGCACCAATTTTCTCGTCCTGGCAGCATTGGCGCGCGCGTTCCGTCCCTGGCGCACCAACCCGTTCCTGCCCTGCCCTTGGCGCGGGCAGGGCAGCGTCCAGCACCATCCGCACGCCCAAACGCCCCCTGGCGCACCACACTTTCCCGCCCTGCCCTTGGCGCGGGCAAGGCAGCCTCTGGCGCACCAACCTCATGCCAGACGCGCACCACGCAGCACCAAGACGCAACATGGCCGCACCAACTCCAAGCACCAAGCATCAATTTTCTGCCCTGCCCTCCACAAGGGCAGGGCAGCCTCCTGGGAGTGGTTTTTGGGCCAAAATTCAAATTAAAAATTCATTTGAATTCATTTCTTCACCAATCCAAAAGCCCATCCAAATCCCATTATCCAAGAATAGAAAGTGTATAAATAGGACTTAGTTTGATGTAATTAGGACCTTTAGCTACCTTTACTTTGAGCTTTGAATTTTTGCTTTCATTTTGAGCTTTTAACTTTTGTCTTGGAGTTTTTTTTTTTGAGAGACTTGTCCGAGAACTAAAAGGATCAAAGGAGAATTGATTGATCTCCTTCCTCACTTCTCTTGGGCAATTCTACTCTTCTGTTTTCTGAGCATTGGGTGTGTGAAATTGGGGAAATTCTGTCCCAATTCCCATTCAAGCTCTTTGCATTTTATTTTCTGCATAATTGAATTCCAAATCTGTTCTTCTACTGCTTCATCTTTAACTTTCTGTTAATTGCTTAGTTAATTCAGATCTGGGAAGGAAATTGGGTTTTAGGATCTGCTACCTAAGCCCTTGGAATCCTGAGATCACAATTTCACTTTTGGTTCTTCTGTGAACCTTTGCTACATTTCATTTGAATTCTGCTTGAATGCTACTTGTTTCTGATTTACTTTCTGCTCAACTATTTACTGCAATTTACTTCTTCTTTGTTTAGATCTTACAATCCCATTCCTCAATTCCCTTTTACTTTCTAGCAATTTATCTTCCTTGCCATTTAAGTTATTGCAATTTAAGTTTCTTGCACTTTAAGTTTCAGTCATTTACTTTCTTGCTCTTTAAGATTCTGCACATTTAAAAATTATGTTCTTCAATTTACTGCACTTTTCCCTTCCCCATTTACATTTACTGTCATTTAATTTCTGTTAAACACAAATCACTCAACCAAAACTTGATTCGCTTGACTAAATCACCCACTAAACTAAAATTGCTCAATCCTTCAATCCCTGCGGGATCGACCTCACTCATGTGAGTTATTATTACTTGATGCGACCCGGTACACTTGCCGGTGAGTTTTGTGTTGGATCGTTTTCCACACATCAAGTTTTTGGCGCCGTTGCCGGGGATTGAAATAGATTGACAATGATTGAGTGAAGTGGAGGTCTAGATTAAGCACTTTTTCTTTTCTGTTTTTCTAACTCTTACTAACACACTAACTGTTTGCATTTTTGCTTAAACTAACTAAACCTTCATTCTAACCACAGATTGAAGTTCCATAGTATTTCTGGGTTTGTGTGTTTATTGCTGTGTGTTTGTATGTCAGGTATAGGGAGATCCTCTCCTATCATCTCTGAAATTGATCCAAGGACTCTTAGGAGAATAAGAAGAGCTGAAAGAGGGAAGTACATTGTTGGAGAAGAAGAAGAATCTGAGGAGGAATTCCAAGATATGGAAGGAGATACCAATCAACCAGGAGATGGAGCCAACAATAATCAACAACAGAGAAGAGTTTTGGCTTCATACACATTTGCAAATGCCAAGCATTGTGGGAGTAGCATTCTTCCTCCCAATGTCAATGCAAACAACTTTGAACTCAAGCCACAGCTCATCACTCTAGTGCAAAACAATTGTTCTTTTGGAGGAGGGCCTTTGGAAGATCCAAACCAACATTTGTCCACTTTCTTGAGAATATGTGACACAGTGAAGACAAATGGTGTACCTCCTGATAGCTACAAGTTGCTACTCTTCCCATTCTCTCTCAGGGATAAAGCAACTCAATGGCTAGAGACTTTTCCAAAAGAAAGCATCAACACTTGGGATGACTTGGTGAGCAAGTTTCTTGCCAAATTCTACCCTCCTCAAAGAGTCCTAAGGTTGAGGACAGAGGTTCAAACATTCACTCAAATGGAGGCCGAGAACTTATATGAAGCATGGGAGAGATATAAGGCTCTATTGAGGAAGTGTCCACCAGAAATGTTCACTGAGTGGGATAAGTTGCAAAACTTCTATGAGGGACTCACTCTTAAAGCTCAAGAAGCTCTTGATCACTCTGCCGGAGGCTCTTTACAACTCATGAAGACTACAGAGGAAGCTTAAAACCTTATTGAGATGGTGGCCAACAACCAATATTTCTTTGCTCATCAAAGACAACGCCAACCATCACAGAGAAGAGGAGTCATGGAGTTGGAAGGAGTTGATTCAATCTTAGCTCAAAACAAGATGATGCAGCAACAGATTCAACAACAATTTGAACAAATGGCTAAGAGAATTGATGGCTTGCAAGTGGCAGCAGTGACCACAAGCCAACCTCCAACCACCTGGGTGCAAGGTGAAGAAACCCAAGAAGAGCAACAACAAGAGCAGGTCCAATACATGCACAACCAAAATCCTGGAACAAATGAAGTCTATGGTGATACCTACAACCCATCTTGGAAGAATCATCCCAACCTTAGATGGGGAGATAACCATACTCAAAACCAACAACCATGGCAAAGAAACACAGGCCAAAACAATTGGAAAAACACAAACCATAACTCCCAGCCAAACACTAACCAAAACTTATACAGAAAACCACAAAACAACTACCCAAATTCTAACCAATACCCACCCAATAACCACCCAACTAACTAAAACACTTATCTTCATCCATCAACACCCCAAAACCAACCCATCACACAAGATTCACAGAGAATCACCAATCTAGAGCTACTCATGGAGAAACTAATGAAGAGCCAAGAATTGACAAACAAAAATCAAGAAGCCTCCATGAAGAACCTAGAGAGGCAGATTGGACAAATCTCTAAGAAGATCTCTGTTGAGAAGCCATCAAGTTCACTACCTAGTGATACCATTCCCAACCCAAAGGAAGAATGCAAGGTGGTGCAACTGAGAAGTGGAAGAGTATTAACAGATGGTAGCCAAGGAGCAACAAAGAAGCTCATAGAGAATGACACTGAGCCAACAAAGAAGGATGAAGCCATCAACCAAGACAAGACAAGCAAGAATGCTTCAGAAAAGCTCACAGAGGAAGACAACAAGCCACAGAATTTAAAGAAAGGCAAGCAAATCATGGAGGAACCAATTCCAAAACAGCATCAAGTGGTGAAGAGCTCAACACCACCACTGCCTTACCCACAAAGATTTCACAAAGAAACAAAGGATCAGCACTTCCACAAATTTCTTGAGACTTTCAAGAAATTGGAAATTAACATACCTTTGGCAGAGGCTTTGGAGCAAATGCCCTTGTACGCTAAGTTTCTAAAGGAGCTCATCAACAAGAAAAGGGATTGGAATGAGAAGGAAACGGTGATGCTCAATGAGGAATGTAGTGCCGTGCTCCAAAAGGGAATCCCACCAAAACTCAAGGATCCAGGGAGTTTTGTAGTGTCATGCACTATAGGCAAACTATCCTTGGATAAAGCCCTTTGTGATCTTGGAGCTAGTATTAACTTGATGCCTTTGTCCATGATGAAAAAGCTTGCCATAGAAGAACTCAAACCCACCAAGATGTCACTAGTCATGGCAGACAGGTCAATCAAGATACCAAATGGAATTGTGGAGAATTTGCTAGTAAAGGTTGGAGAGTTTATCTTCCCTGCAGACTTTGTAATCCTTGATACTGATGAGGAAGGCAACAACTCAATCATCTTGGGCAGACCATTTCTAGCAACTGCAAGAGCCATTATTGATGTGGAAAAAGGGGAAATGATTTTCAGAGTACACAATGAGCAAATGATCATCAATGTTTTTAAGTCAATGCAACACCCCCCAGAGAAGGAAGATCATTTGAGGGTGGATATGATAGAAAGCTTGGTGGAAGAAATGTTAGACATTGATCAACATGAGCAAGAAAAGGACAATCAAGAAACAATAGAGGAACATGTGGCTGAAGCTTTCATAAACAAAGGAGTGGAACCAAGCAAGAAAGAAGAGGTGCAAAAGCAAGAACTGAAGCCATTACCTTCTCATCTCAAATATGCATTTCTTGGGACTTCAGAAAGCCTCCCGGTGATCATCAATTCATCCTTGACAAAGAAAGAAGAAGGAGAGCTTCTTGATGTTCTCAGAGCCCACAAGGATGCCTTAGGATGGACCATTGATGACCTAAAAGGCATCAGCCCTACAATATGCATGCATAAGATTCTTTTGGAAAACAATTCCAAAGCAGTAATTCAACCTCAGAGAAGATTAAACCCTGCAATGAAGGAAGTTGTCCAAAAGGAAGTGATGAAGTTATGGAATGCAGGAATCATATATCCCATTTCCGATAGCTCATGGATAAGCCCAGTCCAAGTGGTACCAAAGAAAGGAGGGATGACAGTCATTACTAATGAAAAGAATGAGCTCATTCCCACCAGAACGGTGACAGGGTGGAGGATGTGCATTGACTATAGAAGATTGAATGATGCCACACGCAAAGACCACTTCCCACTTCCTTTCATTGATCAAATGCTTGAAAGGTTGGCTGGCCATGCTTATTATTGTTTCCTTGATGGCTATTCTGGGTATAATCAGATAGTGGTGGATCCAAAAGACCAAGAAAAGACTTCATTCACATGCCCAGTTGGGGTTTTTGCCTATAGAAGAATGCCATTCGGATTATGCAATGCCCCAGCCACTTTTCAAAGGTGTATGCTTTCCATTTTCTCAGATATGGTTGAAAAATTCTTAGAGGTTTTCATGGATGACTTCTCTGTTTTTGGTGATAATTTCAATACTTGCTTAAACCATCTAACTCTTGTTTTGAAACGGTGCCAAGAAACTAATTTGGTTTTGAATTGGGAGAAGTGCCATTTCATGGTACCTGAGGGAATTGTTCTTGGTCATAAAGTTTCAAGAAGAGGAATAGAGGTTGATAAGGCAAAAGTTGAAATAATAGAAAAACTCCCTCCACCAACTAATGTGAAATCTGTTAGAAGTTTCTTGGGGCATGCAGGATTTTATAGAAGGTTCATCAAAGATTTTTCTAAAATAGCTAAACCTTTGAGTAACCTTTTGATGAATGATCAACCTTTTGTTTTTGATAAAAATTGCCAGCATGCTTTTGAAACTTTAAAACAGAAACTCACAACAGCACCAATCATCACACCCCCGGATTGGAACTCACCATTTGAACTTATGTGTGATGCAAGTGAGATTGCAATTGGTGCTGTACTTGGACAGAAAAAGGGAAACCTGCATCATGTCATATATTATGCAAGTAAAGTATTAAATGAAGCCCAAAAAAATTACACCACAACAGAGAAGGAATTGTTAGCTGTGGTTTATGCATTTGATAAGTTTAGATCGTACTTGATAGGATCTAAAATTGTGGTTTATACTGATCATGCTGCTCTCAAGTATTTGATGTCAAAGCAGGATGCTAAACCAAGGCTTATCAGATGGATTCTACTCTTACAAGAATTTGATATTGAGGTGAGGGACAGGAAAGGCACTGAAAATCTAGTTGCTGATCACTTGTCAAGGCTGCCACCAGAGACAATTCAAAAGGCTGCATTACCTGTGAATGAAAGCTTCCCAGATGAACATCTCATGCAAATCCAACAAACACCATGGTTTGCTGATATAGCAAACTACAAAGTAGGGAGAAAGATACCACAAGAATTCACTAAGCAACAAGTGAGGAAACTAATCAATGAAGCAAAGAAGTTCTTATGGGATGAACCCTATTTGTTCAGAAGATGCTCTGATGGAATAATCAGGAGATGTATTCCTGAAAGTGAAACAAAAGATATATTATGGCATTGCCATGGCTCAGCTTATGGTGGACACTTTGGTCCAGAAAGAACAGCAGCAAAGATTCTACAAAGTGGTTTCTATTGGCCAACCATCTTCAAAGATGCCAGGGAGTTTGTCCACCAATATAATGAATGTCAAAGAGCAGGAGGATTAACAAGAAGGAACGAAATGCCACAAAACTTCATTTTGGAAGTAGAATTATTTGATCTTTGGGGCATTGATTTCATGGGACCCTTTCCTCCCTCTTATTCATTTAGATACATCTTGGTAGCAGTAGAATATGTTTCAAAATGGGTGGAAGCCATAGCCACAACTACCTGTGATGCACAAGTTGTCCTTCAATTCCTAAAGAAGCACATTTTTACTAGATATGGAGTGCCCAAGGGTCTCATCAGTGATGGTGGTGGCCATTTTTGTAATAGACAAATGGAGAAGCTTCTCCACAAATATGGAGTTATTCACAAGGTAGCCACACCATATCACCCCCAAACTAATGGTCAAGCAGAATTAGCAAACAGGGAACTAAAGAAGATCCTAGAGAAAACAGTTGGTAGCACAAGAAAGGATTGGGCTCGGAAGTTGGAAGATGCACTTTGGGCATATAGAACAGCTTTTAAAACTCCTATTGGGAAGTCTCCATTTCAACTATTATATGGCAAAGCCTGTCATCTCCCTGTAGAGCTTGAGCACAAAGCCTTTTGGGCCACTAAACTTCTAAATTTGGATTCTGAAGCAGCAGGAGAGAAAAGATTGTTGCAGCTGAATGAGCTAGATGAGTTTAGGCTAGAAGCCTATGAAAATACCAAGATATACAAGGAGAAAGCTAAGAAATGGCATGACAGGAAGATTTTGAAGAAAGAGTTCAAACCAGGACAACAAGTACTCTTGTATAATTCACGGCTCAAGATATTCCCTGGCAAGCTTAAATCTAAATGGACTGGTCCATACTTGGTGACTAAGGTTTATCCTTATGGGAGCATTGAATTACTAGATGAAGCAACAAAGAATCAATTTACAGCAAATGGTCATAGAGCAAAATTATACCTAGGAGGGCAATGGAACAAAGAGAAGGAGGTCCAGAACCTGAATCCCTCTTGAAGCAAAAATGAAGATGTCAAGCTAATGACAATAAAAGAGCGCTTGTTGGGAGGCAACCCAACCTGAGGTAGTTTCTTTTCATAGCTTTTCAATAAAAATGTTGAGTAATTGTTGTGCATTGCAAGGAGCTAAGTTTGGTGTTGCACACCAAAACAATTTGAAGGAGAATGAAAACTTCTAAGTTTGGTGTTCCACCACAAATATCATTTAAAAACACATTCTCACCTCCTGCATGATTCTAGCTCCAAGCAATCAATCATATTATTCAACTGTTGCATTATTTTCTAGCTTTAATTCCATTAACCTTTAGCAAGGATACATGGTTTCAAATATGGTTAACTTGGTATGTCTGAGACAGAGGCAAAACAATTAAGTTTGGTGTTCACACACCAAAATCAATCCAAGAGCCACACTCAGTATTATGCTTACTAACCATATAATTAAGGGCTTGAGAAGCAAGCAACTTTGAGGATTATGCAGGACAGAGTCAATAATTGAAGACATTATGCATCTTAACTCAAAGAGGACACAACAGAAGGAAAAATCAAAGAGCTGCAACTTCAAAGGTTGTATCTGAACTTAATCCTTGCTGCTGTGTGATGTTTCGAATCTGGAAGCCATTGTATTTCTTGCTAAAGTGTTCATTTAGCCACAAGTGAAATGGCTTGTTAAAAATGATGAGTCTGCATAATGCTTGTATCCATCACTTAGCTTTAAATATTGCTTTGTTTCCCAATTGCTTAAATAAAAGAGTTTGGTTTGAATTGAAAAGTAAAATATCCAATGTTGCTTGGAGTATGAATGAAAGTTGGTGGTGGCATATGTGTTTGATTAAATGCATAACTCATGAAATAAATGTTGCATAATATCATTTTCATCCAATTGTGAGTTAGCTTGCTGTCATAAAAACTCCTATCAAGAATGAAACACCCTTGGTAACAAAAACAGAAAGAAAAAGAAAGAAAAAGCCAAAGTGGCAAGAAAAACAAAGAGTAAAGGCTGGACACCAATGGCTTGAACCTTAGGACAAATGTCTGTGGTGTTCTTGTACTGAGATCTGCTTGGATGAGTAAATTCTAAGGGGTATTTTGAAACCCGGTCACTTAGATCAACTGATCTGGGATGGCCAATTGAAAATCCACAATAAAGAGCAACTCAGATACAAAGCACTTAGTGATCCAAAGAGATGCTGGGCATCAATGATCCTAGGAAGAATTAATGAGCTAAGTGTCTGTGGTGGAAAGATGTTGAGCAAAAGACAAAGAAATAAAGCCAAAGGCTATGCTGCAGCATTTGACACCCAACCTATAAGAAAATAACAAGCTTGTTAAAGCATTATAAGCCAAGAAGAGTTACCAAGGGAGTAATCAAAAGAAGAGTCTTATAACAGCAAGTTTAGCAAACCTTTGATGCAAAATGTGTATTATGCAGCAGCAACAATAAATGAGTGTCATTGTCTGCATAAATGCCCCATAGATCAAGTTCTGCTATCTGCATAATAAGGATATATACACTTGTCTTATTCATTCCATTTTCTCTTAGTTTTGATGCTTGCTTGGGGACAAGCAAGGTTTAAGTTTGGTGTTGTGATGACAAGTCATCATATACCCATTTTTTAAGCTAATTTCACTTGTTTTGTTAGCATTTATGCACTTTCTTGCATCCTAAGTAAGTGATTTGGAATAAAAATGCATAACTTCCTTAAATCAAGCAACCATCATAAATTTAATGTTAAATCATGAGGTTTAAGCTAATTTTGATTGCATTTTAATTGATTTATAAGCCTCTTGAATTTAGTGATACTTTGAGTGGTTGTTTGGTTTATTTTAGGTGAAGAAAAGAAAAGAAAATGAAAAGCGTGGCCTAAGAAGCGTGACACAAGAAAAGGAAAGCGTGGCCAAAAAGGAAAGAAGCGTGCCGCAACTAAGTGGGGGAAGCAACTTTGCCCTCCACAAGGGCAGAATGCCCTCTAGGAGGGCAGCATTGAGTGACCAAGCAAGCTTAGGCAACTCTGCCCTGCCCACTCCAAGGGCAGAGCACAAAGTGGTGCCTTCGAACCAAGAGAAGCAAACTCTGCCCTGCCCTTGTGGAGAGCAGAATCGGGCTCCATGAGGAAGAAAATCAAGGAAAAAATATCAACTAGGCATTCTACAAGGCTCGAACAAGGGACCATGAGGAAGCCAAGCCTTGAGACCCACTACCGTGCCAAGAAACCAAAAAAATAAAGAAGCGTGTTTGCATTGGCCCAGGATCGAACCTGAGACGTGAAGGAAGGATCCTGCCCTGCCCTTGGCGCGGGCAGGGCAGCTTTTGAAATTGGCGCATCACACACAAGACCTTGGCGCACCATTTCTCAACCTGGCGCACCAATTTTCTCGTCCTGGCAGCATTGGCGCGCGCGTTCCGTCCCTGGCGCACCAACCCGTTCCTGCCCTGCCCTTGGCGCGGGCAGGGCAGCGTCCAGCACCATCCGCACGCCCAAACGCCCCCTGGCAGCACCATCCGCACGCCCAAACGCCCCCTGGCGCACCACACTTTCCCACCCTGCCCTTGGCGCGGGCAGGGCAGCCTCTGGCGCACCAACCTCATGCCAGACGCGCACCACGCAGCACCAAGACGCAACATGGCCGCACCAACTCCAAGCACCAAGCATCAATTTTCTGCCCTGCCCTCCACAAGGGCAGGGCAGCCTCCTGGGAGTGGTTTTTGGGCCAAAATTCAAATTAAAAATTCATTTGAATTCATTTCTTCACCAATCCAAAAGCCCATCCAAATCCCATTATCCAAGAATAGAAAGTGTATAAATAGGACTTAGTTTGATGTAATTAGGACCTTTAGCTACCTTTACTTTGAGCTTTGAATTTTTGCTTTCATTTTGAGCTTTTAACTTTTGTCTTGGAGTTTTTTTTTTGAGAGACTTGTCCGAGAACTAAAAGGATCAAGGGAGAATTGATTGATCTCCTTCCTCACTTCTCTTGGGCAATTCTACTCTTCTGTTTTCTGAGCATTGGGTGTGTGAAATTGGGGAAATTCTGTCCCAATTCCCATTCAAGCTCTTTGCATTTTATTTTCTGCATAATTGAATTCCAAATCTGTTCTTCTACTGCTTCATCTTTAACTTTCTGTTAATTGCTTAGTTAATTCAGATCTGGGAAGGAAATTGGGTTTTAGGATCTGCTACCTAAGCCCTTGGAATCCTGAGATCACAATTTCACTTTTGGTTCTTCTGTGAACCTCTGCTACATTTCATTTGAATTCTGCTTGAATGCTACTTGTTTCTGATTTACTTTCTGCTCAACTATTTACTACAATTTACTTCTTCTTTGTTTAGATCTTACAATCCCATTCCTCAATTCCCTTTTACTTTCTAGCAATTTATCTTCCTTGCCATTTAAGTTACTGCAATTTAAGTTTCTTGCACTTTAAGTTTCAGTCATTTACTTTCTTGCTCTTTAAGATTCTGCACATTTAAAAATTCTGTTCTTCAATTTACTGCACTTTTCCCTTCCCCATTTACATTTACTGTCATTTAATTTCTGTTAAACACAAATCACTCAACCAAAACTTGATTCGCTTGACTAAATCACCCACTAAACTAAAATTGCTCAATCCTTCAATCCCTGCGGGATCGACCTCACTCATGTGAGTTATTATTACTTGATGCGACCCGGTACACTTGCCGGTGAGTTTTGTGTTGGATCGTTTTCCACACATCAGCAAGCATCAATCTAATACCTGCATCCACTATCAGAAAGCTTGGGTTGACTGGAGAAGTCAAACCAACCCGGATATGCCTCCAACTTGCTGATGGTTCCATTAAACACCCATCAGGCATAATTGAGGACATGATTGTCAAGGTTGGGCCATTTGCCTTTCCAACTGACTTTGTGGTGCTGGAAATGGAGGAGCACAAGAGTGCAACTCTCATTCTAGGAAGACCTTTCCTAGCAACTGGACGAACTCTCATTGATGTACAAAAAGGGGAAGTAACCCTGAGAGTCAATGAGGATGAATTCAAGTTGAATGCTGTAAAAGCTATGCAGCATCCAGACCCACCAAATGACTGCATGGGCGCTGACATTATTGACTCTCTGGTAGAAGAGATTAATATGACTGAAAGCCTAGAATCAGAGCTTGAGGACATCTTCAAAGATGCTCAACCTGATCAAGAAGAATCAGTGGAAACAAAGGAATTTTCGAAAATTCCTCAGGAGGAGGATAAGCCTCCTAAACCTGAACTCAAACCACTACCACCATCCCTGAAGTATGCATTTCTGGGAGAGGGTGACACTTTTCCAGTGATTATAAGCTCTGCTTTAAATGCACAGGAAGAGGAAGCACTGATTCAAGTGCTAAGGACACACAAGACAGCTCTTGGGTGGTCCATAAGTGATCTCAAGGGCATTAGCCCAGCTAGATGCATGCACAAGATCCTGTTGGAGGATAATGCCAAGCCAGTGGTCCAACCACAGAGGAGGCTAAATCCAGCCATGAAGGAGGTGGTGCAGAAAGAGGTCACTAAATTACTAGAGGCTGGGATTATTTATCCTATTTCTGATAGCCCCTGGGTGAGCCCTGTCCAAGTTGTCCCCAAAAAGGGAGGCATGACAGTGGTTCATAATGAAAAAAATGAACTGGTTCTTACAAGAACAGTCACAGGGTGGCGCATGTGTATTGACTACAGAAGGCTCAATACAGCCACCAGAAAGGATCATTTTCCTTTACCATTCATAGACCAAATGCTAGAAAGACTAGCTGGGCATGACTACTACTGCTTTTTGGATGGCTATTCAGGTTACAACCAAATTGCAGTAGATCCTCAGGACCAAGAGAAAACAGCATTTACTTGTCCTTCTGGCGTGTTTGCCTACAGAAGGATGCCTTTTGGTCTGTGTAATGCACCCGCAATCTTTCAAAGGTGCATGCTCTCTATCTTCTCAGATATGGTAGAGAAATTTCTGGAAGTCTTCATGGATGACTTCTCAGTATATGGAGACTCATTCAACTCCTGTCTTAATCACCTAGCACTTGTCCTGAAAAGGTGCCAAGAGACTAACCTGGTTTTAAACTGGGAGAAATGTCACTTTATGGTGACTGAAGGGATTGTCCTTGGGCACAAAATTTCAAGCAGGGGAATAGAGGTGGATAAGGCAAAGGTAGAGGTGATTGAAAAATTACCACCACCTGCCAATGTTAAGGCAATCAGAAGCTTTCTGGGGCATGCAGGATTCTACAGAAGGTTTATAAAAGATTTTTCGAAAATTGCAAAACCTCTGAGTAACCTGTTAGCTGCTGACACACCATTTGTGTTTGACACACAGTGTCTGCAGGCATTTGAGACCCTGAAAGCTAAGCTGGTCACAGCACCAGTCATCTCTGCACCAGATTGGACATTGCCATTTGAACTAATGTGTGATGCCAGTGACCATGCCATTGGTGCAGTGTTGGGACAGAGGCATAACAAGCTTCTGCACGTCATTTACTATGCCAGCCGTGTTCTAAATGACGCACAGAAGAACTACACAACCACAGAAAAAGAGTTACTTGCAGTGGTCTATGCCATTGACAAGTTTAGATCCTATCTAGTAGGATCCAAAGTAGTTGTGTACACTGACCATGCTGCTCTTAAATACTTACTCACAAAGCAGGATTCAAAACCCAGGCTTATAAGATGGGTGTTGCTTCTGCAAGAGTTTGATATAGAAATAAGAGACAGAAAAGGGACAGAGAACCAAGTAGCTGATCATCTGTCCCGAATAGAACCAGTAGCTGGGGCGTCTCTCCCTTCTACTGAGATTTCTGAGACTTTCCCAGATGAGCAACTCTTTGCCATTCAGGAAGCTCCATGGTTTGCAGATATTGCAAATTATAAACCTGTAAGGTTCATACCCAAGGAGTACAGCTACGTGCAGAGAAAGAAATTAATTTCAGATGCCAACAAAAATACCCATTTTTCAAGCTAATTTCACTTGTTTTGTTAGCATTTATGCACTTTCTTGCATCCTAAGTAAGTGATTTGGAGTGAAAATGCACAACTTCTCTAAATCAAGCAACCACCATGAAATTAATGTTAAATCATGAGGTTTAAGCTAATTTTAATTGCATTTTAATTGATTTATAAGCCTCTTGAATTTAGTGATACTTTGAGTGGTTGTTTGGTTTATTTTAGGTGAAGAAAAGAAAAGAAAATGAAAAGCGTGGCCTAAGAAGCGTGACACAAGAAAAGGAAAGCGTGGCCAAAGAGGAGAGAATCGTGCCACAACTAATGAGGGAAGCAACCTTGCCCTCCACAAGGGCAGACTGCTCTCTAGGAGGGCAGCATTAAGTGACCAAGCCAAGGAAGGCAACTCTGCCCTGCCCACTCCAAGGGCAGAGCACACAATGGTGCCTTGGAGCCAAGAGAAGCAAACTCTGCCCTGCCCTTGTGGAGAGCAGAATCGGGCTCCATGAGGAAGAAAATCAAGAAGAAAATATCAACTATGCATGCTACAAGGCTCGAGCAAGGGACCATGAGGAAGCTAAAGACTAAGGGTGACTAGCGTGCCAAAAAGCCAAGAGAAAAAGAAGCGTGTTTGCATCGGCCCAGGTTCGAACACGGGCGTGCAATATGGCAACCCTGCCCTGCCCTTGGCGCGGGCAGGGCAGCATTTGAATTGGCACGGTCTTGGCGCACCATTTCTCACTCTGGCGCACCAATTTCCTCGTCCTGGCAGCATCTGGCGCGCGCGTTTCCTCCCTGGCGCACCAAACCGATCCTGCCCTGCCCTTGGCGCGGGCAGGGCAGCGTTTTTCATTCCTGGCAGCACCATCCGCACGCACAACGCTCCCTGGCGCACCAAACTTTCCCGCCCTGCCCTTGGCGCGGGCAGGGCAGCCTCTGGCGCACCAACCTCGTGCCAGACTCGCACCAGGACGCGCCAGAATCACAACACGCCGCACCAACTCGCACATGGCCGCACCAAATCCATGCACCAAGCTTCATTTTTCTGCCCTGCCCTCCACAAGGGCAGGGCAGCCTCCTGGGAGTGGTTTTTGGGCCAAAATTCAAATTAAAAATTCATTTGAATTCATTTCTTCACCAATCCAAAAGCCCATCCAAATCCCATTATCCAAGAATAGAAAGTGTATAAATAGGACTTAGTTTGATGTAATTAGATACTTTTAGCTACCTTTACTTTGAGCTTTGAAATTTTGCTTTCATTTTGAGCTTTTAACTTTTGTCTTTGAGCTTTCTTGAGAGATTTGTCCGAGCACCAAGAGGATCAAAGGAGAATTGATTGATCTCCTTCCTCACTTCTCTTGGGCAATTCTACTCTTCTGTTTTCTGAGCATTGGGTGTGTGAAATTGGGGAAATTCTGTCCCAATTCCCATTCAAGCTCTTTGCATTTTATTTTCTGCATAATTGAATCTCAATTCTGTTCTTCTACTGCTTTATCTTTAATTTTTTGTCAATTGCTTAGTTAATTCAGATCTGGGAAGGAAATTGGGTTTTAGGCTCTGCTACCTAAGCCCTTGGGATCCTGAGATCATAATTCACTCTTGGTTCTTCTGTGAACCTCTGCTGCATTTTATTTCAATTCTGTTTGAATGCTACTTGCTCCTGATTTAAATTCTGCTCAATCTCTTGCTATAATTTACTTCAGCTTTGTTTAGATCTTGCAATCCCATTCCTCAATTCCCTTTTATATTCAAGTCATTTATCCTTCTTGCCCTTTAAGTTGCTGCAATTTAAGTTTCTTGCACTTTAAGTTTCAGTCATTTACTTCCTTGCTCTTTAAGATTCTGCACATTTACAATTCTGTTCTTCAATTTACTGCACTTTTCCCTTCCCCCTTTACATTTAATGTCATTTACTTTCTGTTAAACACAAATCACTCAACTAAAACTTGAATCGCTTGACTAAATCAACCACTAAACTAAAATTGCTCAATCCTTCAATCCCTGTGGGATCGACCTCACTCATGTGAGTTATTATTACTTGATGCGACCCGGTACACTTGCCGGTGAGTTTTGTGTTGGATCGTTTTCCACACATCATTTTTCTGTGATTTCAGGTATTTTCTGGCTGAAATTGAGGGTCCTGAGCAAAAATCTGATTCAGAGACTGAGAAGGACTGCAGATGCTGTTGGATTCTGACCTCCCTGCACTCGAAATGGATTTTCTGGAGCTGCAGAAGCCCAATTGGCGCGCTCTCAATGGCATTGGAAAGTAGACATCCTGGGCTTTCCAGCAATATATGATAGTCCATACTTTTCCCAAGATTTGATGGCCCAAACCGGTGTGGCAAAACAGCCTCAGAAATTCCAGCGTTTAACGCTGGAACTGGCATAAAACTTGGAGTTAAACGCCCAAACTGGCATAAAAGCTGGCATTTAACTCCAGATTAGGTCTCTACACGAAAATGCTTCATTGCTCAACCCAAGCACACACCAAGTGGGCCCGGAAGTGGATTTTTAAGTCATTTACTCATTTCTGTATACCCTAGGCTACTAGTTTACTATTAATAGGATCATTTGACATTGTATCGGTACCTCATGACACTTTACACATTTTCTTTGTGTATCTTCCACGGCATGAGCCTCTAAACCCCATGGTTGGGGGTGAGGAGCTCTGCTGTGTCTTGATGAATTAATGCAATTACTACTGTTTCTCATTCAATCATGCTTGCTTCCATTCCAAGATAATACTTGTTCTTAACCCGGATGAATGTGATGATCCGTGACAATCATCATCATTCTCAACTATGAACGCGTGCCTGACAACCACCTCCGTTCTACCTTAGATTAAGTAGTTATCTCTTAGATTCTTTAACCGGAATCTTCGTGGTATAAGCTAGAATTGATGGCGGCATTCAAGAGAATCCGGAAGGTCTAAACCTTGTCTGTGGTATTCTGAGTAGGATTCAATGATTGAATGAATGTTACGTGCTTCAAACTCCTAGCAGGCTGGGCGTTAGTGACAGATGCAAAAGAATCGCGGGATTCTATTCCGGCCTGACCGAGAACCGACAGATGATTAGCCATGCTGTGACAGAGCATAGGAACATTTTCACTGAGAGGATGGGAGGTAGCCATTGACAACGGTGAAACCCTACATACAGCTTGCCATGGAAGGAGCCTTGCGTGTTTGAAGAAGAAGACAGTAGGAAAGCAGAGATTCAGAAGATGGAGCATCTCCAAAACCTCAACCTATTCTCCATTACTGCAAAACAAGTAATCATTTCATGTTCTTTTGTTCTTTTTCACAATCAATCCTGATAATTTCTGATCTCCTGACTAAGATTTACAAGATAACCATAGCTTGCTTCAAGCCGACAATCTCCGTGGGATCGACCCTTGCTCACGCAAGGTATTACTTGGACGACCCAGTGCACTTGCTGGTTAGTTGTGCGGAGTTGCAAAAGTGTGATTGCAATTTCGTGCACCAGAAGGCATAGACTATAAAGAGACTTTCTCTCCGGTATCATCAAAAGACTCTTTTAGAACCATAATGGCACTAGTAGCTTATTTTGACTTGGCGCTACATCAGATGGATGTAAAGACAGCGTTTATCAATGGTGACATTGATAAAATAATGTATATGGTACAACCAGAAAAATTTGTATAAGGTGATTCAAAATCTATGGTTTGTAAATTAAAGAAATCCATTTATGGTCTCAAACAAACTCTCCGTCAATGGTATCACAAGTTTCTTCAAGTCATTACCTCATATGATTTTGAGGTAAATATCATAGATGAGTGTGTATACCGTAAGTTCAATGGGAGTAATTACATCTTTTTGGTCTTATATGTTGATGACATTTTACTTGCCAGTAACGATATAGGCTTGTAACATGAAACTAAGAAATTTCTATCGAACAAATTCGAAATAAAAGATCTTGGTGATGTCGCTTTTGTATTAGGAATCGAGATACTGAGAGATCGCTCTCAAGATATTCTTGGATTATCACAAAAGAACTATATTGAAAAGATTTTAAGTAGATATGGCATGAAAAGTTGTAGACCAATGGACACACCCGTAACTAAAGGAGACAAGTTCAGTTTCAAGCAATGCCATAAAAATAATCTTGAGAGGACAGCAATGCATGATAAACCTTATACATCAGCACTAGGGAGCTTAATGTAGGGTCAAGTCTGCACACGTCCTGATATATCATTTATAGTGGGAGTGTTGGGTAGATACTTGAGCAATTCGGGATGGATCATTAGATAGCTGTTAAACGCGTAATGTGTTATCTGAAGAGAGCAAAGGATTACATGCTTACTTATCGGAGATCAGAAAATTGGGAGATCATTAGTTACTCTGATTCCAATTTCATGAAATATGGTTGTGAAACTTTATCACTGAGCTTCGTATAGTAGATGACATTGAAAGGCCATTAAAGATATTTTATGACAATAAGTCAGCAGAACTATACTCCAACAACAATAAGAGCTTGACAAAATCGAAGCATATAAACATCAAGTTCTTAGTTTTCAAGGAGAAAGTTTAAGAAAAATATATTTTCATAGAACATATTGGAACAGAGTATATGCTAGTAGATTCCTAATTGCATGCTCCTCTTCCATTCCCACCAAGTCATTCCTACCTTATTCATCTAAAATCACTTACAAATAATATCAAGGTATTGAATGGAAGGTAATTGGAATAAAATAAGCTAAATTAGACACAAAAGAGCATGTTTTCATAATTAAGCACAATTTAGGGAGAGAACACAAAAGTATGGTATTTGGATGAATAAATATGGGTTTATGTGATGAAATCCACTCAAAATAAACCAAAATATATCGTCAAATATGGATTCATCAATTCTCCCACACTTAAACAATAGCATGTCCTCATGCTAATCACAATCAAAGGAGAAGAATAAAGGGACAAGCAACTTATTCAATGCAACTACCTACATGCATGTATACTATATGCCATATATATATATATAATGTCCTATTGATTTGGTGAAAACAAACAATCAAATTCCAAGCAAGTGTATAGACATATAGGTGATGGGTGTTTTTGCGGAAAACGAATTTCCAACACACATAACTAACCGGCAAGTATACCGGGTCGCATCAAGTAGTAATAACTCACTTAGAGTGAGGTCGATCCCACAGGAATTGATGGATCAAGCAACTTTAGTGGGTGATTAGTTTAGTCAAGCTAACATTGATGAATTGAGTGAAATTGTAGCCAACAGAAAGTAAATAGCAGTGAATTTAAAGTTGTAGAATGTAAATGCTAGGAAACTTAAAGAGCAAGAAAATAAAAGAGCTGAAACTTAAATTGCAAGAAAAGTAAATTGCATGAAACGTAAAGGGGGGTTGGGTGCTGGAAATTAAAGAGAGCAATAGATCAAAACTCAGAACTCTTGCAGAAAGCTTAACTTGCAGGAAAGTAAATTGGGATCATGAACAGAAATGTAAAATGAAGAACAAGTGCAGAAGAATTAAATTGCTTGAAAGTAAATTGAAAGCCAATGGAACAGTAAAAATAGAAGAGCAGCCAAGAACTCAACTCAATTGCAAAATAAAATTGAAGATCTCAGGGAATCAAAGAGACTAGAAAACAAGTCTAGATCTCACTCCCTTCCTTGATCCAACCAAGAACAATTGCAGATGGAAAGAAGATGAAAGCAGTAAAGAGAGTTTTGCTTCAAATCCTTAATTCACTGAAATTTTGCAGAAGAATAACAAGAGAAATCTTAGACCAAGAGGGAAACAGAATTCCTTCACTCTCAATCCAGATTCAAAACAGAAAGAAAAATTAAAAGAGAGAGCTCTCTACTACTACTCCTAATGCTCCCTAGTGGAGCTAGCCTCCTTTAATGAGATGGAATTGATGCCTTTATATAGGCTTTACAAAGTAAAAATGAAAATGAAATTAAGATAAATTACATTTAAAATAAAAATCCTAATCTAATTGATCCTTGTGCCTTTGAGAGATGATAATGGGCTTAGCTTGCTTTGGATTTGAGAGAGAATGGGTCTTGGATGTCCTTGGTTCAATTGGTGAAGAATTGAGTTCAAAGGGAATTTTAATTGAATTTTGGTCCATGGGTGTTTCTCCCAGGAGGCTGCTCTGCTCTTGTGGAAAGCAGAGCAGTGAAGCCTTGCATGGGGATCCAATTAGTGCGCCAAGTGTGGGAGGGGCACCAGGGGATTGCCCTGCCCTTGTGGAGAGTGAGGCAGTGGTGTCTTGTGCATGCCTTGCCTCTGCCCGTGTCATGCATGCCAATGTGCGTGCCAAGGAATGTTGCTATGCTCTCCTTGTGGGCAGCGCATTGGTGCTTCCAAGGGGAGGTCCCAAGTTCAAGCCTTGGTGAAAGCATTTGGGGAAACAATTTTCCTTGAATTATTATGAAGAGAGCACGACATTGCTCTCACCAAGAGGGCAGAGCAGAATAATGAGCTCTACTTTGCTTTGGAGTGAGGCTCCAGCTTCGAACCTTGATGGAAGCACTTTGGTTTATTTTCGCTTATTTTTTGCCCTTAAAGATTCCTTTCACTCATAACTCAATTGTACGCCAAATATAGATTGCTATATATCGTTGGAAAGCTCTGAATGTCAGCTTTCCAATGCAACTGAAAGCACATCAATTGGACGTCTGTAGCTCAGGTTATAGCCCTTTGAAGAAGGCATGGTCATGCTGTGAGCGCCCAAATTTTAACTTGGCGAAAATTTGCTTCCAACCTCACTTTGTTTCATCATGATATTGCCCTGCCCTTGGCAAGAGCAAGGCAATGTGCGTGCTGGTTGCTTCCTCCTTTAATTTGGTCATGGGCCACGCTTTTAAAAGCGTGGCCTAAGGCTCCAAAGTGTGCTCCAACTTCAAAGTGTGCCCCGAAGCTCTTTTTTTCTCCTTTTTAGCTTATTTTGTGCTTCTTTGCTTCTTTTTCTTCTTATTTCCTACAAGATTTATAAAATTAAAAGATCAAGAAAATATTCTAATTAAGCACTAATCATCAATTTCTTGTATGAAAAAGCATTGAAAAATAGGTATATGATGACTTGTCATCACAACACCAAACTTAAACCTTGCTTGTCCCCAAGCAAGAAAAGAATCATGCAATAAAGATTGACAATCCAAGGTAAGAAGAATAGCAACTCAATGTTCATGGTTAGCTAGTTTTCTAAGCATGCTACAATCACAAAAGAGATGTAAATGATTGATGCTTCTATCTAGCTCAATTTATGAAATCTTTCTCTTATAATTCTTCCTTGAAACAAGCTTTTGTTTTTCTTATTAGCTTCTCCTTTTGGGTGCTTTTCCCCATGAGTTAATAACAAAGCTACGATTCTAAATGCTTTGTTTTCAAGTATTACCACTTGATACATAAGCACCACAAGCATTTAATTAGAGGACTTCATTAAGCTCATCATTTTTTTTTCTTTTCTTGACTCTCTAATCATTCATGCTCAGAACCTTGAGCTTTGAGGGAGTGCTTTTGCACTTGAGCCTAGCCTTGACTTCTAAGTGTTTTGTTTTCAAGAATTTGGCTTAATACATAAACACCACAAGCACTTAACAAATAAATTGCCATTGGTACTCAGAGCCTTCAGCTTTCTCATTCTTTCCCTTTTTCTTTTCTTGCTTTAATTGTATTTACTTCTTCAAGGTTTTCATGATTTCAAAAGATTTCACAAAATGTACTAGATGAAAAACTTCAATTAAATAAAATCCAATACAATTGAGCAACAATCAATTATACTAGCTTTCCAATACTTGTATGCACATGCTAAATTCTTCTTTAATTCCTTGTTTGTTTATGATCATGATGATTTACTGCTTTTGAACTCACAGGATTCAAGTTAGTAGTTATAATGGCATGGCAACATGCTACAAATCAAGATTCAAGCTATGCTTTATTCATACACACATGTAAACAGAAAAGATGAAGACAATCATGCAATTTAAGTGCTGGAAACAAATGAGAAGAAAAGAAACTCTACAACCTTGTAGTTCATCTTCATTATTGTTGTCCTTTTTCCCCAATTCTTCTTTTTCCCTTGCCAAACTTAGAGTTCTTTCTCATTCTCAAGCAACAATTAGAACAATGGCTATGGGGTTAAGATGGATCATGAATGTGTTACACAATGAAATGTTAATAGTACATGTGTTCTAAGCAAGCAAAATGAAAGATAAAAATAAAGGCACAAAGGGCAGAGACATTGTGATTGCATAGATAAGAAGGTGTGCACAATACATTGCATAAAAGATAAGTGGCACACCAAACTTAGTGTGACACTTTCACTTGGAATTAATGCAAGTATCCAGTAAAGATTGGAAACAAATTTTTGTTGCATAGCAACACCAAACTTAGAATGCAATCCTATGTCCATTTTATTTGAAATAAGACTAAATGAAACTGTTGTATGTTAAATATAATCACCAAGACAAGAATCTTGTCATGAATAAAGCTCTTTTGGTGATGTATTAACAAACACAGTTAACAAAAGAAAGCATTAAAAATAAGTAAATGAATAAAACAAAAAGGAAACTGAAATGTTAAACCAAAAGAGAATAATAAAATTGCAGAGGCATTATGATTATGCAAACAAGTAGTGTTGCTTGAATAAATTGCATAGAAAATAAGTGGCACACCAAACTTAGAATCTTAGTGTGACACTTTCATGTAGAATTGATGCAATCATTCAAATGGATTGAAAACAAATTGTTGCAGGGCAACACCAAACTTAGAATGTAACCATATGCCACTTTATTGAATTTAAACAAAGCAAAGAAGAGAAACGTTACCTACTGTTAGCATGTTGTTCTTCACTTTCTTCCTCTTTTTCCAGTTTGTTAAGAGGAATGACCTCAAGGGGGGAGAAGATTCAGCTACTGTCCCTTGTCTTGACCTTTCCTCAGCAAGCTTCCTTTTGCAAATAGCTTGATTGATCTTGCTTGCTAGATTAGGGACAGGATTGGTGCTCTTATTAGTTGCCTTCACTTCTTTGAATTCAAGACTTGGTTGCTGTGTGATTGTTGGAGTGATTTCTTCATCAAGAGCCTCTTGCATTGGTGGTTCCATGAGTTTTTCCTTCATGTACTTTTCTGCTTCAGTTGAGTGTGACTTCTCTTGAGTGTCTTCCTCCCTTTCTTCTTCATGATTTTCCATTAATGCCTCTGGGAGGAAATCTTTATGTTTCATTGTCACCTCAAGTGGCTCTTCTGAATGTAAAACCCTTAGCTCATGTCCCTCATCCTTCATTGCAATTTCACTTGACACAGGGACCTTTTGTTCTTGTTTTTCCACTTCCTCACTCACAAATTGGTCTTCATCCTCACTGTTTGATGGTTCTAAGTTCCCCCTTATTTGCTCTAAGGGCTCATTCATCTTCTTGAGGATGATTTCTTTCCAGGATTGGGATTGTGTGTATCTTTCCATGAGTTTTCTATGTATTTCAATGGCTTGGCATCAGCTTTCTAAGGGTTCTTTGGACCATTGAAGGTAATCCTCATCTGCTGGTTCAAGAGATGAAGGCTGAGAGTAATTTTGGTGACATGGATGTGTTGTGGTGAAGTTGTGTTGAGGGATGTGGAATGAGTTGTGTGATTGATGGGATGACTTGTATGGATTTTGGAGGAAACTTTATGTTGAGGAATAATCAAGTGATGAAGAACTTTCAATTGAGAAACTGGGAAGTGAGGGTGGATGCTCTTTCATTCCTTGGTGATACTTCCATCCATCATGAGGATAATGATATGAATCACTTTGTGGTGGTGGTTGGTATCCCATATAACTTTCTTGCTCATCTTGTGTCTCTGAAGCAAATCTCCATGAATTGGAGTGCTCAGAATGTGTATTTTCTTGGTGATATTCCCAGCCACCAATAGAGGGTGGTGATGGTGGGCAATATCCCAAAAAAATTTGTTTGACCATAAGATGAGTCAAACTCCATTTATATTTTGTAGAATGCAACATCAATGAAAATTGAAATTCACGGCACAGGGAAAGAATTTCTTAGTGAGGCAAAAACACAAACACCTTGGTTTCAACTTAGAACAGAGAACAAAAAAAAATGCTTGATCTAGACTTCTCACCCACTTAATCATTGTTGATCTAATCAATCTCCGGCAACGGCGCCAAAAACTTGATGGGTGTTTTTGCGGAAAACGAATTTCCAACACATATAACTAACCGACAAGTATACCGGGTCGCATCAAGTAGTAATAACTCACTTAGAGTGAGGTCGATCCCACAGGGATTAATGGATCAAGTAACTTTAGTGGGTGATTAGTTTAGTCAAGCTAATATTGATGAATTGAGTGAAATTGTAGCCAACAGAAAGTAAATAGCAGTGAATTTAAAGTTGCAGAATGTAAATGGCAGGAAACTTAAAGAGCAAGAAAGTAAAAGAGCTGAAACTTAAATTGCAAGAAAAGTAAATTGCATGAAAATTAAAGGGAGGTTGGGTGCTGGAAATTAAAGAGAGCAATAGATCAAAACTCAAAACTCTTACAGAAAGCTTAACTTGCAGGAAAGTAAATTGGGATCATGAACAGAAATGTAAAATGAAGAACAAGTGCAGAAGAATTAAATTACTTGAAAGTAAATTGAAAGCCAATGGAACAGTAAAAACAGAAGAGCAGCCAAGAACTCAACTCAATTGCAAAATAAAATTGAAGATCTCAGGGAATCAAAGAGACTAGAAAACAAGTCTAGATCTCACTCCCTTCCTTGATCCAACCAAGAACAATTGTAGATGGAAAGAAGATGAAAGCAGTAAAGAGAATTTTGGTTCAAATCCTTAATTCACTGAAATTTTGCAAAAGAATAACAAGAGAAATCTTAGACCAAGAGGGAAACAGAATTCCTTCACTCTCAATCCAGATTCAAAACAGAAAGAAAAATTAAAAGAGAGAGCTCTCTACTACTACTCCTAATGCTCCCTAGTGGAGCTAGCCTCCTTTAATGAGATGGAATTGATGCCTTTATATAGGCTTTACAAAGTGAAAATGAAAATGAAATTAAAACAAATTACATTTAAAATAAAAATCCTAATCTAATTGATCCTTGTGCCTTTGAGAGATGATAATGGGCTTAGCTTGCTTTGGATTTGAGGGAGAATGGGTCTTGGATGGCCTTGTTCAATTGGTGAAGAATTGAGTTCAAAGGAAATTTTAATTGAATTTTAGCCCATGGTTGTTGCTCCCAGGAGGCTATTCTGCTCTTGTGGAGAGCAGAGCAGTGAAGCCTTGCATGGGGATCCAACTAGTGCGCCAAGTGTGGGAGGGGCACCAGGGGATTGCCCTGCCCTTGTGGAAAGCGGGGCAGTGGTGTCTTGTGCGCGCTTTGCCTCTGCCCATGTCATGCATGCCAATGTGTGTGCCAAGGAATGTTGCTCTGCCTCCTTGTGGGCAGCGCATTGGTGCTTCCAAGGGGAGGTCCCAAGTTCATGCCTTGGTGAAAGCATTTGGGGAAACAATTTTTCTTTAATTTTTATAAAGAGAGCACGACATTGCTCTCACCAAGAGGGCAGAGCAGAATAATGAGCGCTACTTTGCTTTGGAGTGAGGTTCCAGCTTCGAACCTTGGTGGAAGCACTTTGGTTTATTTTCGCTTATTTTTTGCCCTTAAAGATGCCTTTCACTCATGCCTCAATTGTATGCCAAATATTGATTGCTATATATTGTTGAAAAGCTCTGAATGTCAGCTTTCCAACGCAACTGAAAGCACATCAATTGGACTTCAGTAGCTCAAGTTATAGCCCTTTGAAGAAGGCATGGTCATGCTGTGAGCGCCCAGATTTTAACTTAGCGAAAATTTGCTCCCAACCTCACTTTGTTTCATCATGATATTTCCCTGCCCTTGGCAAGAGCAGGGCAATGTGCGTGCTGGTTGCTTCCTCCTTTAATTTGGTCATCGGTCATGCTTTTAAAAGCGTGGCCTAAGGCTCCAAAGTGTGCTCCAACTTCAAAGTGTGCCCCAAAGCTCTTTTTTTCTCCTTTTTAGCTTATTTTGTGCTTCTTTGCTTCTTTTTCTTCTTATTTCCTATAAGATTTATAAAATTAAAAGATCAAGGAAATATTCTAATTAAGCATAAAAGAATGCAATATTTAAGCACTAATCATCAATTTCTTGTATGAAAAAGTATTGAAAATAGGTATATGATTACTTGTCATCAATAGGGCTAAAGCAAAGAATTAATTCAATGCAATCACAATCTAGAGAATTGATTTAACTCATCAAAATGAAGCAACTTGCAAGAAAACATGATAAGAAGTATGGAAACATAGAGTTGAGTGATCAAACCCTCACTAGGTGTGTATATACTCTCAACGCTCAAAAGTGTTTAGGGTCCATCCACTCAAGCCTCCTCCTAATCATGCTTTCAAGGATTTGTTTTTCATCTAACAATCAACAAATGTATGATGCATGAATGCAAGTACGATGAGGTCTTTAGAGGGTTGTAATGGGGTTAGGGTTAAGGTAGGATAAATATGGCTAAGTGGACTAAGAAATTGGAGCTTTGATTAGCTCAAGTGTCCAACTCAACCTAAATCAACCAAATAACAAAATATGCAACCTAACTTTCCATAATCACACTTTTTATTCACATTCATGCATCTTTTTAATCTAAGTCCACATATGCATTTCTTATTCACTTCTTTTCTTTTCTTTGGGGCAACCTTTGTCCCTTCTTATTATTTTTTTCATATATTATTTATTTATTTTTTTCTATGACAAATGCATATTTTTTTCTCCCACCTAGCACTTTGGTTTATAGTCCTTAAGTTGGTTGAGGAGACTCTTGCTAGGGTGGTTTGTGTTTCCACTCCTCCTTAAATCTCCATCCATGCTTGGTCTTTAAGGCTCCTCCGGGATCCCATATTCTAGGCATCCGCTCACCTTCTTGTTGATCTTCATGCTTCAAGCCAAGTGGAAAAACCTTCAAATGACCCTTGTAGCACCCCAACATTTTCCAAAAATTACCCAATTCTGCTTCACACCATACTTGAGCTCCATCTCTTGAATTGATTTTCTTGAAGAGCCTTTGACTCCTTTGGCAACCCACACTCCTTTCTCCACTATGTACCAACCCAAGAAGGATCTTAAGTTGGTAATCCGTCTCCAAGATAGCATATTGATGGGGGCCAATGAAGTTCAATGGTGAAATTGTCACCCACTCAATGTGCTCTTGGAATGGAGTTACTTCCTCACCAACTTCCTCTTCCCCATCACTCAAGTCATAACAAGGAGGTTGTGAGAAGTCTACCTCCATGTCTCTCTCAAACTCAATAGGAAAATGCTCATTAGGATCATTAAGGGGATCAACCAAGGAGGACAAAAAATCATTAATGATGGAATCCTCATCTTGATCAATCTCCCTCAATTCTCTTTTTTTCTCCTCCAATTCTAATACTCCACTTTCTTCCTCTTGTTCCAATTCATGCTCTATCTCTTTTTCTTTCCCTTGTGGCTCCATGCTCTCCTCTTCACTATACCTTTCAATTGCTCCTTCATACTCTTCAAGAGGAGTGCCTTAATCGGATGAGCGTAGTAGAACCAAGCCGTTCACCGCTTTGGCTATGGTAGCCATGAATTGCCCTTGTGTTCTTCAGAATCCTTCTTGCTCTTGGAGAAAAACTTGAAGGTCTTGATCTTCTTGGGACAAGGGTTGCAGAACTTCACATTGTGGTGAAAAAGGAGTTTCATTGTTTGGGAGGAAGGTTGTATATGTGGGAGGGACTTCATGTTGATGAGTATTTAGAAATGGTATTTAAGAAGGTGTATGGTAGTGGTGGTGTGGTGTTTGAAAATGTGGTGATTGAGAGTTATGTTGGGAGTATGGGTCATAGGCATATGGAGGTGGAAGTATGTAATCATTGTGAAACCCACCATATCCTTGATTTGGGTATTCATATTAGGAAGGGTATGGTTCATTGTAGTATAGAGGAGGTTGCTCCTTCCAAAATTGATGCTCCAATCACATGATAAAATCCAAAATTGAAGTTATCAAACCCTACAAAATGATCACAACCAAACTCCAAACCAATAGGGTGATAACTCATAGAGAAAATAGGAAAATAAAAACAAAAGACATCATTTAACAAAATAAGCAAAAATCCCAATTAATAGCAAAAACAAGCAAACAACCCAAAAAGTATATATTCACACTATGGACATATTTACAACAACCAAAATATAGCACTCATGACGCTAGCTCTCCAGCAACGGTGCCAAAATTTTGATAATGAACAAGTTGTAGGTTAGGATTTTCTCCAAATAGATCTTCGTTGCAAGTATAGCTCCGAACCAACAATCGGTCAATAATCAAATTATTATTCTAAAGATTGTCACAATTCAATACAAAATTAACCGAGAGTATTTAGATTCCAGGGTCGTTCTCCCTAGGAACTAATGCTAAATAGTGCATACAGTTTTGGTTGTAGAAAGCAAAGGGGTATTTTCAATGATTGAAAGCAAACAAAATAAAGGAATTAAAGAATGAGACAAAATTGTAATTAATAAAGTAATCAAGGAATAAAAGAACTATGTATGTAATATGAACAAGTGAAACTCAAAATGATGGAAAAGGTGGTTCAAAACATAAATGAAACCTTGACTTGGGATGAGTTATGGAATCCCTTCCTTGCCATAACCACAACTATGATAATTATGATGGATTAATCTCACTAAGTCAACCCTTAACATCGAAGGATAGGTCAAGTAAGCATAATTGTCATTATCCACAAATCCTAGCTAACATACCAAATTAATTGGTAAAAAGCTAGAATTAGCAGAAACAATAACAACTAACAACCCAAGAATTATCACTAAATGTTGAACATTATGTCTCTAGTAATCCATAAACTCATTTTCCCCAAACCAAGGGGTGGAAATCTACCCCATAACTATGATTGGCATTTCATCAAATACATAGAAGGTATGATCATAAAACATGGCAAAATTGGGAAAATGATAAAAACTATGAACAATAAAATAATCAAAATCAACAAAAGCAAATCAACAAACATAAAATAAGCATCAAACATCAAATTCATTAACCAAAACTCAAAATTGCAAAACTATATAATATATATATATATATATATATATATATATATATATATATATTGACAAAGGAAATGAAACCATATGAAAGTGTGAAACAAGTAGTGTAATAAAAGAAAAATTAAAGAAATACTTACAATGAAAATTGCTAGAATCCAAATTAGAACTTGAAGTTTAAAATGCTACAAACCCTAATTAAGAACCCTAAGAGAGAATTTCCGAATCTACACTACTCCTACTCCTAATGTGTTTTTCTACCCTACTAAAATCTAATAAAAATCCTCCTCTTTCATATGAGATATTGCCCCTTTCATATAGCCTTTGATTTCAGCATCCACGCCTTTAAAAATGGGCCAAAATAGCCCCAAAATGCGAGTCCATGTGACTTTTTAATGGAGGTACGCCTAGTACCTGTGCGTATGTACAGGTGTGTGCGTACGCACACTTTACTGAATTTTCACTTGTGCGTACGCACAGAGGGTTATGCGCACGCATGCATGCTGATTTTCTTCTTGTGCGTACGCATGTACCTATGCGCATGCACGCATGGCTGTGTGCTTCTCCTTTGTTTTCTTCATGCTTTCTCCCAATTGCATGCTCCTCTTCCATTCCCACCAAGCCATTCCTATCTTATTCATCTGAAATCACTCACAAATAATATCAAGATATTGAATGGAAGGTAATTAGAAGAAAATAAGCTAAATTAGGCACAAAAGAGCATGTTTTCATAATTAAGCACAAGTTAGGGAGAGAACACAAAAGTATTGAAATATTTACTCTTGTACTCCTTATAAATCAGAGAGTGTGGCTTAGTTATCAATCTCTACCCTTGCTTTGCTAACATTCAAGGTTAAAAGCTTTAAGATTTTTTGAAATTAAGACCCCTTGAGATTTAGGTCTACAAGAAACTCTCCATGCTATCCAGTGCATCCTTCTTTCCATGCCTCGCTGTCCCCACCAAAATTGGAGCATGAGCTTTTGAATTTCATCAACCAGCGTTCTAGCAGTTTAAAACAAATCAGAGTGTAGATTGGAACTGCCGTTGCAACGGCCTTTATTAGTACTTCTCAGCCACTTGAGGATAGCAAGACCCTCTGTCAGTGCTGCAGTTTGTGTGTCACTTTATTCTTGATATTCAAAAATGCAGCTCTCTTAGATCTCTGGATAACTGCTGATAGCCCAAGATACTTGTTCTGGTTGCCAATGTGAGAGACATGTAAGATGTGAGATAGATAACCACGAATTCCCACAGGGGTATTTCTGCTGAAAAACAATGAGTTTTTATCCAGTTTCACTGTTTGAACGCTAATATCTTCATAAACCTATAGGATCCGAAGCAGATTTTGACACCCTTCCTCTGTAGCTTTGCTGAATAAAATTGAGTCATCTACAAAAAGTAGATGGCTGACTTTAGAACACTTATGATTAAGTCTCAGACTTGTAATCTCTAGTCTCTGTTCTACTCTGTGGAGTAGATTGGAAAATCCTCCTGCGCAAAATAAAAATAGATAAGGAAAAGAGGGTCGCCTTGACGCAACCCTCTACATGGCTTAAAAAAACCATGAGGCTGACCATCCACAGTAACATAGTATAAAAATGTTGTCACCAGTTCTTGAATCCATTCCATCCATCTCCTGCAAAAGCCTAACTTCCTCATAACCTCCCAAACAAAACTCCACTCCACCCTGTCATACGCCTTACTCATGTCTAGTTTCAGAGCTAATTCATAATCATTGTATCTCTTATTCTTTAAAAGTGTATAAATTCATGAGCAATTAAAACGTAATCACTAATCAACTGCCCTTTAATAAAAGCATTCTATGTGTCACTTTTGAGTCTATTCATCACAAATTGGAGCCTGTGCACCATTATCTTTAATAAGACTTTATAAAAAACACTACTCAAGCTTATAGGTCGAATCTATTTCATGGATTTTGCATTCGGATCCTTCGGGATAAGGCAAATATGAATGTGATTAAAGGATTTTAGGATTTTACCTCCCGAGAAAAAACTTCTAGCCGCATAAAACACATCTCCTTTAATTGTTTCCCAGAAAAATTGAAAGAATTTAGCAGTGAATCCATCTTCTTCCAAAGCCGAAAAAGCATTTATAGAAAAAACAACAGCTTTCACCTCTTTTTCTGTGATCAGTCTAGTTAGTGCATGGTTGGTAGCAGCATTGATTTTTGTTGGGATATCCTCAATTTCGTTGCTGGGTCTCTTGTATTACTTGATATAAAGAGCTCTTCAAAGTATCGTTGGGCTGTTGATGCAATGCCTTCAGCGCTGGTGGCTACATTTTCATATGCATCTTCTAACTCTGCACCTTATTTCTTCTACTCCTAGTGTGAAATTTAGAGTGAAAAAATTTTGTATTGCGGTCTTCCCATTTCAGCCACTGGACTCAATATTTTTCCTTCCAATATCATTCTTCTAACTCAATTGCATCTTCTAGTTCAGCCTCCCATACCCTGATAGCTGCTCCATTGCTTGATCTCCCTTAACATCCTCCCCTGCTATTTTTTCCTTAATTTCTAGAATTTTCTTTTCGGAATTAGAAGAAGAATTTTGCTGCTATTCTACTACGCGATCTCTGTAAAACCCGAGAGATTAGTAAATAATTAGCAAATAATTAGTCAATAAATTATTTTTTAATAAAAAAATAGAAAATGCAAATATTATATTGAATTAGGATAGAGCTCATTAAATTGAGAATTTTGACACTAATTTCAAAGAATTTGGCCCAAGATTGGGCCGAACGGGCCTAATCGGTCGAACCAAGCCCAAAATCAGGTCAGCCCACACACTAAAAGAAGAAAACACTCTTCTTCTTCTTCATTCAGTACAACGCTAAAACAACCAACGGGGAGAGAAGAAAGGATTTTAAACCCTAACTTTCACTTCTATCCACCATAACTTCTCACTCTGAGCTCCGATCGCTGCACAGTTTGTGGCCACGAGCCCAGCGTGACGAGATCTACAAAGCCCGGTAGCCAATTTCAGTAAGAAATCGCATCTCTCACCTCAGCCTCTCAATTCTCATGAATTTCAAAGTTTATGTAAGTGGTATTAAGATTTTGCTCCTCTAAGGTATTAGATTAGCTTAAGGAAAATATTCACTCTTGCTTGTGTGATGCTTGGGCATGGTGAGAATTCTAGACCCCTAGCTATTTCTTGATTTGAGTATGTTGGGTATTAAATTTTGGGTGTATATATATGTTATATATATGTGTGTTAGGTATGAATGTATGAAAGATATGAAGTCTTTGGAGACATTGGAAGCTTGATTGGGAACTTGGTTGGTGTTTGGAGCTAAATTGTGGTGTTGAAGCCTTGCCTTTTCACCTAAGTGAGTTTCTTGGGATAATACGTGAAAATCAACTAAGGTATGGTTTAGGTTTCGTGTATTTAATATATAATGTTTTGTGAAAACTTAGGTTAGATGACCATAAGATAGGTTGGAATGAAAGAAGATGTTCAATGCTTAGCAGCTTTGATAAATGTGATGATATGAATTGAGTGTATGTTGGATGGCTGCTATTTATGCTGATGATAGTATGTTGATTGATGAATTGGTAAAGGATGATGTGATGATATGATTATATGTGTATTGAATGAGTTGTTCATTATATTCTTAATGCAAAATGAGGAATTGAGGTTTGAAATTATGTGGTTATGAAGTGTGGTTGGAGGAGTTGTGATGTAAAGAAATTAGTGTTGTGTTGATGTACTATGATATGATATTATGCTGAATCTAGGTGTAGAATTATGAATAAGAGTTGATGTTCCAAGAAAATTGAGGTTTGGAGTTCTTTGTGAAAAATCAATTTTTGGCCGAACTTCGGCGAGTCATAACTTGGCTTCTAGACCCCCGAATGGTTTCAAACTTATTTTATACAAAAATTGGGTCTGTGAAGTTTACACCGTTCGAAGAACAATGAAAAATATTTTAAAACAAAAATGTTATGTGTGTTGGAAGTTTTGAGAGCAAAACTTAAAATTCTGCAGCATTCAACATTTTGCTAATTCTGCACAGATTGCGTACACAACCACTGCACGCGACGCGACCAAACACTTTGGGTTTGGCAGCTTGCGTACGTGAGAAGTGTGTTTGCATACCAAACAGTGATTTTAAGGGGTTGCGTACGCAACCACCTACACGCGATGCGACTAACCCTTCGGGGTTGGGATACTCGCGTATGCAAGCACGGAGCTTGCGTAATTGAGCAATGTTTTACGCATGCCCATGCATACGCGTGGCCCCTATTTCAGCAAAAAAAATGGATTTTGTGTTTTAAAGCTCAAATTCAAACATTTAAATCTCTATTTTCATTCCTTTGGCCCTAGATCCAATTAGTTAGCCTTGTAATAGGATGATGTTAGGAAATAGTGGTAACTTGGAGATGAAGAAAGACTTTTAAAAGGTAATAAGTGGTTAGAGAAGATGGTACTTGATTAATAAGCATGATGAAAATGACATATAAGGAAATTAAGAGAATAAAGTAACATTAAGAAAGATGTGATGAGCTATGAATTATTATTGAGAATGAAAATGATATTCATGAAAAATGATTAAATATATTTAGCTTCGGGTGTTGTTTTTCCCATGTCAGCTTGGGGTGTTATCTTTCCATATCATCCTAGGATTCATCCCATGGATTATATTGAGCTTGGGGTGTTGTCTCTTCCATTTCAGCTTGGGATCCTACCCATGGTTATCATTGAGCTTGGGGTGTTGACTCCCCCATGTCAGCTTGGAATTCTTTCCATGGTTAATTTCCACGATTAGCTACCAGGACATGTCGGGTTGGCTACATAACCGACAGTTGATATCAACAGCCATAAGACAGGCATACATCATGATTGCTTGTGCATTACTTGGGATTGCCTAAATGATTTTAAAATGCTAATTGTTATATTTGCTATTTGTACTACTTGTTTCCTACCTGTGCTTGCTTTTGTCTGTTTGTCTGTCTTTGCAAACTCACTGGAGATGGAGGAACGGAGGAAAGGTGGAAAGACTTAGTGTTAAGGTTAAGTTTAAACCAGGCTTAGATAACCTTAGAAGACCGCCTGTTTATGGTTTCTACTTTAGTATCTTAAGCTTTAATAGCTGAGTGTCGGTGTTCTAGAATTGCCTCTAGCATTTTCAGGACCTTATATCTTATGTGCGTGTCACCTTTACCATGCTGAGAACCTCCAGTTCTCACTCTATACTATGTTGTTATTTTTCAGATGCAGGTCAAAAGGCACCTCGCTAGGCGTCTGGAGCTTCTGCAGCGAAGTGGTTTTCATTTTGGGGTTTCCTTGTTCTTTTGCTATATATATATATATATATATATATATATATATATATATATCCTCTTATATACTTGTTTATTTTGCTCCTCCTAGAGGATAATGGAGAATTAGGGTTTTATCTATGTATTTTGGATTTTGGGATATGTATATATGTATGTAAATATTCTCCAGTCAGCCTTGGCTTCGCAGGCTGAGTTATGAGCTTGTTATTTTGTACCATTGACCCTCTATTCCCAATTTTTGTCTATGTATATTTATGAACCTTAGTTTTCTTAGCACACAAGTAATCTCGTTTCCTGAGCGTTGCACTTTTATTTTTGCAATTTTGCTTTATCCGTTTTTAAAGGCTCCTCGTTTATTATATTCCTTCTGTTATTAAAGGTACATATATTTTATTTTAGAGGTCGTAATACCACACCACCTCTGTTTTATGGCTTAAGCATAAAGCTCTGTGTGGTAGGGTGTTACATTATGGTATCAGATTAGCTTGTTCCTATAGAGCCTGAGGGACGGATTGACTATGCTTATGTACATTATCTGTTGTGTATTTATGTGCTATTAGGATATCTAACTGATATATATGGCATAAGCAGGCTAAGCAGGTTAAGTAGGTTCCCGAGGAGCAGTAGGTTGAATTTGGGACTTATTAACTACAACGCGAGGCCAATATTGGTGGCAGGGTACACGACGTATCCTGCTGCAAGACGGTGTTGCAATCTCTTGGGAGGTATTCCACACAGAATTTTACAGAAAGTATTTTCCAAGTGCGGTCAGAAATGCCAAAGAACTTGAATTGCTTCAATTAAGACAAGGGCAAATGACTGTTACTGAATATACTAATAGGTTTGAAGAATTGAGTCGCTTCTCCCGAATCTGTCAAGGTGCGCCTGAAGACTTTGTTGAGTGGAAATGCATTAAGTATGAGGGAGGCCTATAGAATGATATTCTGAACTTCATTGCACCGATAGAGATCAGGGTCTTTTCCGAGCTCGTAAACAAGAGTAGAGTGGCGGAAGAGTGTGTGAGGAAGGCGGTAGTAGATAAGGGTGATCACCGAGCCTCTGTTAGAGGAGATCAAGGAAGAAATTGGCGCCTAGAGGTCAAGATTTCAAGCAAGGCGGCAATATTCCATAGCAATATCAAGGTCAAAGTAACTTCTGGAAGTTCAACAATAACAACAACCAGGGAAGAGGACACAGAAAATAGGCCCAGTTTTTGCAAGATGAGTTGACTTGTAGGAGGTGTAGAAGGTACCACCCAAACACTCCATGTAGAGCCGGTTGGGATGTATGCTATTACTGTGGGAGAACCGGGAATATGTCCTAGAACTTCCCAGAAAAGAAGAGTCAGGAAACTAGAAGAGCTCTGCAGGCGGGACGAGTGTACACCATGGCGGTGGATGGTACTGAGGGCACAGATGTTCCGATTAGAGGTAATAGTGAATTAGTAATTGAAATTGTGATTGCCTTGCAAGATATTGACATGTAGTACTCATCATAATGCATTACCGAGCTATGAGAATTGAGATTTCCAAGGGAATGATCGAGTAATGACTTTCAATTGGTGAGACTAAACGACGTTTGGTTGGCTTAGATGGAGTGAATAGGTTCTTGGAGAATAATAACTAGAGTTATGTAGTAGAAGAAGAATGAAAGAGTAAGCATACAATTTGAGTCATAGGTTAAGGATCGGAAGTGTTAAGAGTGGTGCGACGACATTATTAAAATCGGTAGAACATAGGAACTTGAAGAAGTATGAAATTAAAAACGAAATCCATTCAATCAAGTGTTTTCAGTGTGAAGCATCAGTTATGTCGAAGAAAGAGAAGATAATAACAGGATGAATGATATGTGAGGGAGTCTCGGTGAGTCAACCTAATTTTTCCTTTGATGACTTACACTAGAGTCCATCTTAAATTTCTTCATGAGTTATTAACTGATCAACTTCCCAAATCCTCTTTCCCTACTTGCGTGAATCTCATATCTCCCGAAAAGAGCTTGAGCCTGTCCTTGAGTAATTGTGTAAATCCTTTAACCTTAGGGCTGCTGCGAGTAAAACTGCTCTATTAGCGAGCTTGCATTTTGTTGACATCAACTAAGATTTATTAAACTCGATGCACTTCATTTTTCCTCCATCAAACCTGGACTTCAATTCTCTCTTTGGAGTACACCTCAATTCCCTTCTTGTGCATTTTCACTAATCTCTAAGACTTGTTGCAATCACCGCAAAAGACATCCTTTTATCTTCTAGCAAATACCATTTGAGTAGTTCAATCACTTTTGAGCCAACTATCTTTTAAAAATCAACCCGAGCTTGGTTTAGCACCATGTACAACTCCTAAGAATAACCATCAGGATGTCGATTCCTTGAAAGGAAAGAGTGACCTCTGTGCCAAAATTCATGACACCTGAACTTAGTGAAACTATCCGAAAATTCTATGTATACACTATCCAAGGACTTAGGAGACGAATAGATGCAACATCATGACAGCGTGATGATGAACGGATAATTTGTACGCTTTTTGGCATTGTTTTTAGTATATTTTTAGTATGTTCTAGTTAGTTTTTAGTATATTTTTATTAGTTTTTAGTTAAAATTCACTTTTCTGGACTTTACTATGAGTTTGTGTATTTTTCTGTGATTTCAGGTATTTTCTGGCTGAAATTGAGGGATCTGAGCAAAAATCTGATTCAGAGACTAAAAAGGACTGCAGATGCTGTTGGATTCTGACCTCCCTGCACTCAAAGTGGATTTTCTGGAGCTACAGAAGCCCAATTGGTGCGCTCTCAACGGCGTTGGAAAGTAGACATCCTAGATTTTCCAGCAATATATGATAGTCCATACTTTGCCTAAGATTTGATGGCCCAAACCGGCGTTCAAAATCACCATCAGAATTCCCAGCGTTAAACACCGGAACTGGCACAAGGATGGGAGTTAAACGCCCAAACTGGCACCAAAGCTGGCGTTTAACTCCAAGAAGAGTCTCTACACGAAAATGCTTCAATGCTCAGCCCAAGCACACACCAAGTGGGCCCGGAAGTGGATTTTTATGTCATTTACTCATCTCTGTAAGCCCTAGGCTACTAGTTCTCTATAAGTAGGACCTTTTACTATTGTATCTGGGAATCTTCGGATCTTTGGAATCTTTTGATCTTTAGATCTTTTGATCCTTGGGAGGCTGGCCATTCGGCCATGCCTAGACCTTGTTCTTATGTATTTTCAACGGTGGAGTTTCTACACACCTTAATCTTGCATGCATTGTTTATTTTAAGTTTGGTGTCTAATTTTAAGTTTGGTGTCTTGCATGCATTGTTTATTTGATCTTGGTTCTATTTTCAAGTCAATAATACAGGGAACTGAAGATTCAGTACATGCAGCAGAGGAATTACACAGAAAAAGCTGGGCGTTCAAAACGCCCAGTGAAAAAGGAAAAACTGGCGTTTAAACGCCAGCCAGGGTGCCTGGCTGGGCGTTTAACGCCCAAAATGGTAGAGCTTTGGGCGTTAAACGCCAGAATGTGCACCATTCTGGGCGTTTAACGCCAGGATGGCACAAGAGGGAAGATTCTGTTTTTAATGCAAATTTTTTTTTCAAGTTTTCAAAGTTTTTCAAAATCAAATCTTTTTCAAATTATATCTTTTCAATCAAATCTTTTTCAAAATCAATTTCTTTCCTTTTTCAAAAATACTTGCTAACAATTAATGATTTGATTCAACATTTCAAGTATGTTACCTTTTCTGTTGAGAAAGGTTTAATGTTTGAATCATATCTTTTCTTGTTAGCCAAGTCATTAATTTTTAAAATCAAATCTTTTTTAAATTGTTTTTCAAATCATATCTTCTCAATCACATCTTTTTCAAAATAGTTTTCAATCATATCTTTTTAATTTCTAATTTCAAATCTTTTTTAAAAATCACTTGATTTCTTTTCCACTCTTGGTTTTCGAAAATCAATTAGTGTTTTTCAAAATGTTTTTAAAATCCTTTTTAATTAATTTTCGAAAAAATTTCTTCCCCTCTTTTCACATCCTTCTATTTATGGAGTACCACTCCTCCTCAATGCACAATTCGAACTCCATCTCACTAAGTTCGAATTCTTCTACCTCTTTCTTCTATTTTTCTGTTCCTCTGACACCTCAAGGAATCTCTATACTGTGACATAGAGGATTTCACATTTTCTTGTTCTCTTCTTTTTCATATGAGCATGAGCAAAGACAAAAGCATTCTTGTTGAGGCTGACCCTGAACCTGAAAGGACCTTGAAGCGAAAGCTAAGAGAAGCTACGGCACAACTCTCTGTAGAGGACCTAACAGAAATCTTCAAAGAAGAAGAACCCATGGCAGCCGAAAACAACAACAATGCCAACAATGCAAGGAAGGTGCTGGGTGACTTTACTGCACCTACTCCCGACTTCTATGGGAGAAGCATCTCTATCCCTGCCATTGGAGCAAACAACTTTGAGCTTAAGCCTCAATTAGTTTCTCTAATGCAACAGAATTGCAAGTTCCATGGACTTCCATTGGAAGATCCTCATCAGTTTTTAGCTGAATTCTTGCAAATCTGTGACACTGTCAAGACTAATGGGGTTGACCCTGAGGTCTACAGACTTATGCTATTCCCTTTTGCTATAAGAGACAAAGCTAGAACATGGTTGGACTCACAACCTAAAGAAAGCCTGAACTCTTGGGAAAAGCTAGTCAATGCCTTCTTGACAAAGTTCTTTCCACCTCAAAAATTGAGTAAGCTTAGAGTGGAAGTCCAAACCTTCAGGCAGAAGGAAGGAGAATCCCTCTATGAAGCTTGGGAAAGATACAAACAATTAATCAGAAAGTGTCCATCTGATATGCTTTCTGAATGGAGCATCATAGGTATTTTTTATGATGGTCTCTCTGAACTGTCCAAGATGTCTTTGGATAGATCTGCTAGAGGATCTCTTCATCTGAAGAAGACGCCTACAGAAGCTCAAGAACTAATTGAAATGGTTGCAAATAACCAATTCATGTACACTTCTGAAAGGAATCCTGTGAATAATGGGACTAATCAAAAGAAAGGAGTTCTTGAGATTGATACTATGAATGCCATATTGGCTCAGAACAAGATATTGACTCAACAAGTCAATATGATTTCTCAAAGTCTGTCTGGAATGCAAAATGCACCAAGCGGTACTAAGGAAGCTTCATCTGAAGAAGAAGCTTATGATCCTGAGAACCCTTCAACATAATCTCTCAAAATCTGAATGGATTGCAACATGCATCCAACAGTACTAGAGAGGTAGCTTCTGAAGAAGCTTATGATCCAGAGAACCCTGCCATGGCAGAGGTTAATTACATGGGTGAACCATATGGAAACACCTATAACCCATCATGGAGAAATCATCCAAATTTCTCCTGGAAGGATCAACAAAAGCCTCAACAAGGCTTTAACAATGGTGGACGCAATAGGCTGAGCAATAGCAAGCCATATCCATCATCTTCTCAGCAACAGACAGAGAATTCTGAACAAAATACTTCTAATTTAGCCAATATAGTCTCTGATCTGTCAAAGGCCACTTTCAGTTTCATGAATGAAACAAGATCCTCCATTAGAAATTTGGAGGCACAAGTGGGCCAGCTGAGTAAGAAAGTTATTGAAACTCCTCCCAGTATTCTCCCAAGCAACACAGAAGAGAATCCAAAAGGAGAGTGCAAGGCCATTGATTTGATCAAAGTGGCCGAATGCACTAGGGAGGAGGAGGACGAAAATCCTAGTGAGGAAGACCTCCTGGGACGTCCTTCAAGCAAGAAGGAGTTTCCTATTAAGGATCCAGAGGAATATGAGGCTCATACAGAGACCATAGAGATTCCATTAAATCTCCTTCTGCAATTCATGAGCTCTGAAGACTATTCTTCCTCTGAAGAGGATGAAGATGTGACTGGAGAGCAATTTGCTCAATACTTAGGAGCTATCATGAAGCTGAATGCCAAGTTATTTGGTAATGAGACTTGGGAAAGTGAACCTCCCTTGCTCATTCATGAACTAGATACTTGGATTCAGAAAACTCTACCTCAAAAGAAACAAGATCCTGGCAAGTTCCTAATACCTTGTACCATAGGCACCATGACCTTTGAAAAGGCTCTATGTGATCTGGGGTCAGGGATAAATCTTATGCCACTCTCTGTAATGGAGAAGCTGGGGATCATTGAGGTACAACCTGCCTTGTTCTCATTGCAATTGGCAGATAAGTCCTTGAGACAAGCTTATGGAATAGTAGAGGACGTGCTAGTAAAGGTTGAAGACCTTTACATCCCTGCTGATTTCATAATCTTAGACACTAGGAAGAAAGAGGATGATTGCATCATCCCTGGAAGACCTTTCCTAGCCACAGCAGAAGCTGTAATAGATGTCAACAGAGGTGAGTTAGTCCTTCAATTGAATGGGGACTACCTTGTGTTTAAGGCACATGGCTATCCCTCTGTGACAAAAGAGAGTAAGCATGAAGAGCTTCTCTCAGTTCAGAGTCAAGAGGAGCCCACACAGTCAAACTCTAAGTTTGGTGTTGTGAGGCCACAACCAAACTCTAAGTTTGGTGTTAAGACCCCATATCCAAACTCTAAGTTTGGTGTTGGCAACTATACAACATTGACCTGATCACCTTGTGGCTCCATGAGAGCCACTGTCAAGCTATTGACATTAAAGAAGCGCTTGTTGGGAGGCAACCCAATTTTATTTATCTAATTTTTATTTTATTGTTATTTTGTATTTTATTAGGTACATGATCATGAGGAGTCACGAAAAAAATCAAAAAAATTAAAAACAGAGTCAAAAACAGAAGAAAAAAATTTTTCACCCTAGAGGACGCACGGGCTGGCGTTCAACGCCAGTAAGGTGCATCTGGCCGGCGTTCAACGCCAGAACAGAGCACCATTCTGGCGCTGAACGCCAGAAACAAGCAACATCCTGGCGCTGAACGCCAGGAATGTGCCCAGAGAGGACAAACTGGCGCTGAACGCTAGTAACAAGCATGAAACTGGCGTTCAACGCCAGAAACATGCATTACATGGGCGTTGAACGCCCAGAACGTGCACCAATGGGCGTTTAAACGCCAGAATGATGCACGAAGGCATTTTACATGCCTATATGGTGAAGGAATGGTATTTCTTTTCACCTCAGGATCTGTGGACCCCACAGGATCCCCACCTACCTCGCCCTCTCTCTTTCCATTCATGGTCATCCCTTCTATTTTTCATTCACCACCTACATCTATCCACTCTTCCCCATACACCCCACCTACCTTTACAATTCAACTTCTCTTTCCCACCCAATCCCACCCATATAGCCGAATCCATCTCCCCTCACTCACCTCCATCTTCTTCTTCTTCTCTTCTTTCTTTTCTTGCTCGAGGGCGAGCAATTTTCTAAGTTTGGTGTGGTAAAAGCATAGCTTTTTGCTTTTTTCATTACCATTAATGGCACCTAAGGCCAGAGAAACCTCAAAGGGAAGACAAAAGCTTCCACCTCTGAGTCTTGGGAGATGAAAAAAATATAAGCTGTCATAGCTCAGTGGTAGAACATGTGGCTGCAAATCAAGAGATCCCTGAGATACCTCAGGGGATAAGTTGTCCTCCACACAAATATTGGAAGCATTCAACAGAAGCAAGGAAGAGACATAGAGGAGCTCAAAAAGCACCATTGGACCTTCAAGAAGGCGCCACCCTCACTCAGGTGGATTCATTCCTTGTTCTTTATTTCTTTCTGTTTTCGGTTTTTAGTATTATGTTTATCTATGTTTTGTGTCTTTATTTCATGATCATTAGTATGTAACCATGCCTTAAAGCTATGAATAAAATCCATTAGTCCTTCACCTCTCTTAAATGAAAAATGTTTTAATTCAAAAGAACAAGAAGTACATAAATTTCGAATTTATTATTGAATTTAATTTAATTATATTGATGTGGTGGCAATAATTTTTGTTTTCTGAATGAATGCTTGAACAGTGCATATTTTTGATCTTGTTGTTTATGAGTGTTAAAATTGTTGGCTCTTGAAAGAATGATGAACAAAGAGAAATGTTATTGATGAACTGAAAAATTCATGAATTGATTCTTGAAGCAAGAAAAAGCAGTGAAAAGCAAAAGCTTGTGCGAAAAAAAAATGGCGAAAAAATAGAAAGAAAAAGCAAGCAGAAAAAGCCAATAACCCTTAAAACCAAAAGGCAAGGGTAGCAAGGATCCAAGGCTTTGAGCATCAATGGATAGGAGGGCCCAAGGAAGTTAAATCCAGGCCTAAGCGGCTAAATCAAGCTGTCCCTAACCATGTGCTTGTGTCATGAAGGTCCAAGTGAAAAGCTTGAGACTGAGTGGTTAAAGTCGTGATCCAAAAGAGTGTGCTTAAGAGCTCTGGACACCACTAACTGGGGACTCTAGCAAAGCTGAGTCACAATCTGAAAAGGTTCACCCAGTCATGTGTCTGTGGCATTTGTGTATCCGGTGGTAATACTGGAAGACAAAGTGCTTAGGGCCACGGCCAAGACTCATAAGTAGCTGTGTTCAAGAATCAACATGCTTAACTAGGAAAGTCAATAACACTATCCGAAATTCTAAGTTCCTAGAGAAGCCAATCACTCTAAACTTCAAAGGAAAAAGTGAGATGCCAAAACTGTTCAGAAGCAAAAAGCTACAAGTCCCGCTCATCTAATTAAATTAATATTCATTGATATTCTGGAATTTATAGTATATTCTCTTCTTTTATCCTACTTTGATTTTCAGTTGCTTGGGGACAAGCAACAATTTAAGTTTGGTGTTGTGATGAGCGGATAATTTATACGCTTTTTGGCATTGTTTTTATATAGTTTTTAGTAAGTTTGAGCTACTTTTAGGGATGTTTTCATTAGTTTTTATGTTAAATTCACATTTCTGGACTTTACTATGAGTTTGTGTGTTTTTCTGTGATTTCAGGTAAATTCTGACTGAAATTGAGGGATTTGAGCAAAACTCTGAAGAAGGCTGACAAAAGGACTGCTGATGCTGTTGGAATCTGACCTCCCTGCACTCGAAATGGATTTTCCGGAGCTACAGAACTCCAATTGGCGCGCTCTCAACGGCGTTGGAAAGTAGACATCCAGGGCTTTCCAGCAATATATAATAGTCCATACTTTATTCGAAGATTGACGACGTAACTTGGCGTTGAACGCCAAGTTCATGCTGCTGTCTGGAGTTAAACGCCAGAAAAACGTCATGATCCGGAGTTGAACGCCCAAAACACGTCATAACTCGGAGTTCAACTCCAAGAGAAGCCTCGGCTCGTGGATTGATCATGCTCAGCCCAAACATACACCAAGTGGGCCCCGGAAGTGGATTTATGCATCAATTACTTACTCATGTAAACCCTAGTAGCTAGTCTAGTATATATAGGACATTTAACTATTGTATTAGACATCTTTGGTCTCAGTTTTGTTTTATTCTTCATCTGAGGAGATCATTGATCACGTTTTAGGGGGCTGGCCATTCGGCCATGCCTGAACCCTTTGCTTATGTATTTTCAACGGTGGAGTTTCTGCACACCATAGATTAAGGGTGTGGAGCTCTGCTGTACCTCAAGTATTAATGAAATTCTACTTTCTTTTATTCAAATCTCTCTTATTCTTATTCCAAGATATTCATTCGTACCCAAGAACATGATGAATGTGATGAGTTAGATAACCCGCATTATTATTCTCACTTATGAATGTACGTGATTGACAACCACTTCCGTTCTACATGCAACAGAGCTTGGATGTGTATCTCTTAGATTCCCCAACAGAATCTTCGTGGTATAAGCTAGATGGATGGCGGCATTTATGAGGATCCGGAAAGTCTCACCATGTCTGTGGTATTCCGAGTAGGATCCTGGGAATCCGGAAAGTCTAACCTTGTCTGTGGTATTCCGAGTAGGATTCCGGTAATGAATGACTGTGACGTGCTTCAAACTTGTAACCTGCTGGGCGTTAGTGACAGACGCAAAAGAGGGATTCTATTCCAGTAGAGGAGGGAACCAACCGGTGATTAGCCGTACTGTGACAGAGTGCGTGAGCATTAGTTTTCACTGCGAGGATGGGATGTAGCCATCAGCCATGGGTGATGCCTCCAGACGATTAGCCGTGCGACTGACAACCGCATAGGATCATTTTCCCGAGAGGATGAAAGTAGCCACAGTTGATGGTGAACCCCTATACAAAGCTTGCCATGGAAAGGAGTAAGAAGGATTGAGTAGAAGCAGTAGGAGATCAGGCGTTCTTGAGCCATACAGCATCTCCATCCTCTTATCTGAAATTCCCACCAATGAATCTGCATAAGTATTCTATCCCTTTTATTATTCCTTTTTATTTATTAGTTATTCCAATAATCACAATTACCCTTTAACCTCCCTAACTGAGATTTACAAGGTGGCCATAGCTTGCTTCATACCAACAATCTCTGTGGGATCGACCCTTACTCACGTAAGGTTTATTACTTGGACGACCCAGTACACTTGCTGGTTAGTTGAACGGAGTTGTGTCCACTCGTGCCAATTTCTAAAATCCAATTACAATGAATAAGATCACAATTTCGTCCACCAAAGGACAAAGCATCTCAGAAGTCTCAACCATTCTATCACCATTGAATTCCTATCTACCTAGTAACGTTCTATTTATCTATTTTATATGGTTTTCATGACATACTATAATTTCTATCCACCTAACTAAGATCTGCAAGGTATCCACTGCTTGCTCAAACCAACAATTTCTATGGGATCGACTCTCACTCACCTGAGGTATTACTTGGACGACCTGATATACTTGCCAGTCTATCTGTACGAATTCTGCGGAGCCAGTTTCGTGCACTAAGTTTTTGGCACCGTTGTCGAGGATTGTTCGGATTTGACAAACTACCGGATTATCTTTTTGCTTAGATTATGTACATTTTACTATTTTGTTTGAGTCTTTTATTTTCTTTTTTGAAAAAATAATTTTTTCCAAAATCTTTACTTTTCCTTGTGATCTTTATCTTTTGTTTGAGTCTTTTGTTCTTGTTCTTGTTAAAGATTCAAACTTTCTTGCTTTCTTTTCAAAATTAGTGTCTTTTGTTTCCTTTGAATATTCAAATTTGTTCTTAATGTTCGTTCTTGGTATTCAAGTTATTCTTGTTTCTTTTCTTGTTTTGATCTTAAATTTTTTAAGTTTGGTGTCTTTTGGTGTTTGTTCTTTCAATTTTCGAAATTTAGTCTCTCTTGATCTAAAATTTTAAGTTTGGTATTTTTGGTTGTTTTTCACTTTCTTCATTAATTCAAAAAAATAAAAAAATATATCTTTTTTATCTTTATTTCAAAAATATTTTCGAAAATTTCAACAAAAATTTCAAATTTCAATTTCAAATTAGTATCTTATCTTAATTTCAATTTTCAATTTTCAAATCTTTTTTTTTTAAATCTTTTCTATTAATTGTGATTCTATTTTATCTTATCTTTCTTTTAAATTTTAAAATTCAAAACTTTTTCAATTCTTTATCTTATCTTTTTATCTTTAAAATTCAAAAAAAAATCTTATCTTATCTTATTTCAAATTCAAATTTTAAAAACTCAATTTAAAATTTTAAAATTCAAATTTCAAATTTCAAAATCAAATCTTTTTCAAAAATCAAATTTCAGATCTTATCTTTTTCAAATCTTCACCATATCTTATCTTTTCAGACTTATTTTCAAAACTTTATCTTATCTTGTTTCTATTTCAAAATTCCAAATCAAATCCTTTTCAAATCTTTTCAATTTCTAATTTTAAATTTCAAAATTAAATCTCTTACTAATCTTCTACCTTATCTTAATTTTAAATTTTTCTTAATTAGTTTCTTGTTTTCTCTTTATTCTTTTTCAAAACCTCCTAACAAATTCTTTTCTCTCCTATTTTCGAAAACTTCCCTTCTATTTCCCTCTCTTCTTTTCCAAAATTCATCATTTAATTTTCAATTCTTTTTAGTTAATTAGCTTTTATTTTTGAATTTAATTAATTAATAAAATAAAAACAAAAATATTTTAATTCTAGTTTCTCTTTTCACTTCTTAATTTTCGAATCTTTCTTCCCTTTTATTCGAATTCTTCTTCTCTTCTCTCTATCATCATTCTTCTTTCTTCTTCACATCTCATAGAGAGTTCTCTATTCTTTAACATAGAGCTCCCATTCTTCTTCTTTCTTGTTTTCTTTTTCTTATTTTTGAGCAGAAACAGAGATAAAGAAACTCTCTTTGATCCTGATCATAAACCTGAGAGGACCCTAAGGAAGCATTTACAACAAGTTAAAGCACAACATTCCGGAAGAAACCTCGTAGAGCTATTCAAACAAGAAGCTGAAAACACAGATATGACAGCCGAACAGAACAATGGAGGAGATACAAGAAAGGTTCTTGGTGACTTCGTTGCACCAACTTCTGACCTCTATGAAAGAAGTATCTCTATACCTTCCATTAGAGCAAATAACTTTGAGCTAAAGCCTCAGTTAGTCTCTCTCTTGCAACAGAATTGCAAATTTTATGGACTTCCACTAGAAGATCCACATCAGTTCCTATCTGAATTCTTGCAGATCTGTGACCCTATTAAGACCAATGGAGTGCATCCTAAGGTCTACAGACTTATGCTTTTCCCTTTTGCTATTAGAGACAGAGCTAGGATAAGGTTAGATTCCCAACCTAAGGAAAGCCTAGATTCTTGAGAAAAGTTCGTCAATGCTTTCTTAGCCAAGTTCCTTCCACCTCAAAAAATGAGTGATGAGCGGATATTTTATACGCTTTTTGGGTGTATTTTCATATAATTTTTAGCATGTTTTATTCACTTTTGTTATATTTTTACTAAGTTTTAATCAAAAATCACATTTCCGGACTTCACTATGAGTTTGTGTATTTTTCTATAATTTTAGATATTTTCTGACTGAAATTGAGGGACCTGAGCAAAAATCTGATTCAGAGGCTGAGAAAGGACTGCAGATGTTGTTGAATTCTGACCCTCCTGCACTCGAAGTGGATTTTCTGGAGCTACAGAAGCTCAATTGGTGCGCTCTCAATTGAGTTGGAAAGTAGACATCTTGGGCTTTCCAGCAATGTATAATAGTCTATACTTTGCCCGAGATTTTATGGCCCAAACTGGCGTTAAACGCCAGCCAAAAACCTTTTTCTGGCGTAAAATGCCAAAACTGGCACCAAAACTGGAGTTAAATGCCCAAACTAGCGTTTAACTCCAAGGATGGCCTATGCACGTGAAAACTTCAAAGCTCATCCCAAACACTCACCAAGTGGGCCCCGAAAGTGGATTTCTGCACTATCTGCACTTAGTTACTCATTTTCTGTAAACCTAGGTTACTAGTTTAGTATAAAAACTACTTTTAGAGATTCATTTAGTGACTTATGATATTTTACATCTCATATTGTATCTTCTACGGCATGAGTCTCTAAACCCCATAGGTGGGGGTGAAGAGTTCTACTGTGTCTTAATGGATTAATGCAATTACTATTGTTTTCTATTCAATCACGCTTGATTCTACTCTAAGATACTCACTCGTACTTCAAAATGGAGAATATGATGATCCGTGACACTCATCATTATCCTCAACATTATGAACGTGTGCCTGACAACCACTCCTGTTCTATCTGAGCTCAATGTAGTCATTGGGCGACAGCTTAAGTGCGTATCTCTTGGGTCTCTGATCCACAGACCGTGTCTGTGAGATTAGAACCTTTGTGGTAGAGCCTAGAACCAATTGGCAGCATTCCTGAGATCCAGAAAGTCTAAACCTTGTTTGTGGTATTCCGAGTAGGATCTGGAAGGGGATGACTGTGAGGAGCTTCAAACTCACGAATGTTGGGCACAGTGACAATGTGCAAAAGGATAGAGATATCCTATTCCGACACAAGTGAGAACCGACAGATGATTAGCCGTGCAGTAGCTGTGCCTGGTATTTTTCATCCAAGCAAGAAATCCGACAGTTGGTTAGCCGTGCAGAAATCGTGCTTGGACCATTTTCACTGAGAGGATCATACAGCCTGCCATGGAAGGAAGCCATGCATGTTTGGAGAAGAATACAGTAGGAAAGCAGAGATTCAGATGACAGAGCATCTTCGGAACCTCAACCTGTTCCTCATTACTAAATTACAAGTATCATTTATTTCATGTTATTTACTTTTCATAAACAAAATCATTTTTATCACTAATCTCCTTACTAATATTTACAAGATAACCATAGCTTGCTTCAAGCCGGCAATCTCCGTGGGATCGACCCTTACTCATGTAAGGTATTGCTTGGACGACCCAGTGCACTTGCTAGTTAGTTGTGCGGAGTTGCAAACGTGTGATTGCAATTTCGTGCACCAAGTTTTTAGCGCTGTTACCGGGGATTGTTTGAGTTTGGACAACTGACGGTTCATCTTGTTGCTTCGATTAGGAATAATTTATTTCTGTTGGTTTAGAGTTTTCTGTTTGAGTCTAGTTTCATATCTTAAGTTTGGTGTCCTTTGTGTTTTTGTTTTCTTAAAAATTTTCAAAATTTGTTCTTGGTGTTCATCTTAACATTCAGAGTTTTCTTGTTGTTTCTTTGTTTTGATCTAAAAATTCTAAGTTTGGTGTCATTTTACTGTTTTTCTCTTTCCTCATTAAATTCAAAAAAATTCAAAAAAATATATATCTTTTTCTTTATTTACTCATCATTTTCGAACTCATTAGGTTGACTTAGTCAAAATTTTTAAAATTTGGTCGTTTCTTGTTAGTCAAGTCAAAGATTTCAATTTTTAAAATTTTATCTTTTTAAATCTTTTTCAAAATAAATTCTTTTTTAATTTTCTTTGTATATTTTTTTTCAAAAATCTCTTATGAAAATTTTTTTAAATCCTTTTTCTTTTTAAATTTTCGAATTACTTGTCCCATTTTATTAGTTTGATTAAAAAATTTTAAGTTTGGTGTTTTCTTGTTAAGAATGTTTCAATCTTTAAAATTTTAAATCATATCTTTTCCAAATCTTTTCTTTTCTTAAAAGTATTAATTTTCAAATATCTTTAATTTTAGGGCATATCTTTTTCAAAACTTCCTAACCACTTTCTTTCTCCTCATTTTTTTCGAAAATCCACACAAAAAAATTTTTCAAATCTTTTAATTAATTAATTAGTTTAGTTTTCTAATTTCTTTTATTTCTTTTTCCCTTCTTAATTTCCGAAACTTATATTCAATTTTTTATTTATTTTATTTTAAATTTTTTCATTATTTCGATTTTCAAAAAAAAAGAGAGAAAATTGTTTATTTGCAATTCACATCATCTCCCTTTCTCCATCATGGACCTAAGTGGAAATGAACAGTCCAGAAGGACTCTGAGGTCATATGCTAACCCCATTACTGCTTCATATGAAAGTAGTATCTGTATACCCTCCATCAGAGCCAGTAATTTTGAGTTAAATCCTCAGCTCATTATCATGGTGCAGCAAAATTACCAGTATTCCGGTCTTCCACAAGAAGAACCTACTGAGTTTCTGGCACAGTTCTTACAAATTACTGACATAGTACGTGATAAGGAAGTAGATCAGGATGTCTACAAATTATTGATGTTTCCATTTACTGTAAAAGACCAAGCTAAGAGGTGGTTAAACAACCAACCTAAGGCCAGCATAAGAACATGGAAACAGTTGTCAGACAAATTCCTGAATCAATATTTTCGTCCAAAAAGGATAACACAGCTATGGCTGGACTTTAAGGCTTTAAACAAGAAGATAGTGAATCTCTTTATGACGCATGGAAGAGGTACAGAGGGATGCTAAGTAAATGCCCCTCTGAAATGTTTTCAGAATGGGTGCAGTTACACATCTTCTACTACGGGCTTACAGAAAAGGCCCAAATGTCTCTAGACCACTCAGCTGGTGGATCTATATACATGAGAAAGACAATTGAAGAGGCTCAAGAGCTCATTGATACAGTTGCTAGAAATCAGCATCTGTACTTAAGTAGTGAGTCCTCCATGAAAGAAGAGGCTAAAGCAGTATCCACTGAACTTAGTCCTCCAGAACAAGTTATTGAACTCAATCATCAATTGCTTTTTATAACAAAACAGTTAGCAGAATTTAAGGAAATGCTACAAGACACTAAAAATGCTAACAAGAATATGGAAGCACAATTGGATCAGACAAGACAGCAGTTATCTAAACAGATAACAGAAGAGTGCCAAGCTGTTCATTTAAGGAGTGGGAAGACATTGAATGTTTTAACTCAAGGCAGCAAGAAGCCAAGAAAGGAACAACTGATAGAGGATGACCAACTCACTGCCCAAAATCCCTTTGAGGACAGTAAGAGCACAGAGAGGAATGATTCTGGCATTCAAACGCCAGAAAATGGTGAAAAGTAGCATTAAACGCCCAGTGGGTGACCAATTCTGGCATCCAAACGCCAGAAAAGGGTAGCAATCTGGCGTTAAACTCCCATGCAGCCCTCAATTCTGGCATTCAAATGCCAATGAGGAATCAAATTCCTGCAAGTGCTAATAACAACCCCCCTAGACAGGCTTCTCCAACCATTTCTGTAGGAAGTAAACCTACAGCAACTAAGGTTGAAGACTATAAAGCTAAGATGCCTTATCCTCAAAAACTCCGCCAAGCGAAACAGGATAAACATTTTGCCCGCTTTGCAGACTATCTCAGGACTCTTGATATAAAGATTCCATTTGCAGAGGCATTTGAGCACCTCTTATGCTAAGTTTATGAAATAGATCTTAAGTCATAAGAAGGATTGGAGAGAAACTGAAAAAGTTTCTCACTGAAGAGTGCAGTGTAGTCATTCTGAAAAGCTTACCAGAGAAGCTTAAAATCCCAAAAGCTTTATGATACCATGCACATTAGAGGATGCTTATACCAAGACAGCTCTATGTGATCTTGGGGCAAGTATCAACCTGATACCAGCATCCACTATCAAAAAGCTTGGTTTGACTAATGAAGTTAAACCAACCCGGATATGCCTCCAACTTGCTGATGGCTCCACTAAAATTCCATCAAGCGTAATTGAGGACGTGATTGTAAAGGTTTGGTCATTTGCCTTTCCTACTGACTTTGTGGTGGTAGAAATGGAGGAGCACAAGAGTGCAACTCTCATTCTAGGAAGACCTTTCCGAGCAACTGGACGAACCCTCATTGATGTCCAAAAAGGGGAGGTGACCCTGAGAGTCAATGAGGATGAGTTTAAGTTGAATGCTATCAAAGCTATGCAGCATCCAGACACCCCAAACGACTGCATGAACGTTGATATTATTAACTCTCTGGTAGAAGAGGTCAATATGACTGAGAGTCTCAAATCAGAGCTAGAGGACATTTTTGAAGATGATCAGCCTGATCTGGAGGAACCAGAGAAAATAAAATAACCTCTGAAAACTCCTCAGGAAGAGGAGAAGCCTCCTAAACCCGAACTCAAACCACTACCACCATCCTTGAAATAGGCATTTTTGGGAGAGGATGACACTTTTCCCGTGATCATAAGCTCTGCTTTAGAGCCCCAGGAAGAGAAAGCACTAATTCAGGTGCTAAGGACACACAAGACAACTCTTGGGTGGTCCATAAGTGATCTTAAAAGCATTAGCCCAGCCAGATGCATGCACAAGATCCTATTGGAGGATGATGCTAAGCCAGTGGTTCAACCACAGAGGCGGCTAAATCCAGCCATGAAGGAGGTAGTGCAGAAAGAGGTCACTAAATTACTAGAGGCTGTGATTATTTATCCTATTTCTGATAGCCTCTGGTTGAGCCCTGTCCAAGTTGTTCCCAAGAAGGGAGGAATGACAGTGGTTCATAATGAAAAGAATGAATTAGTTCCTTCAAGAACAGTTACAGGGTGCCGTATGTGTATTGACTACAGAAGGCTCAATACAGCCACCAGAAAGGATCATTTTCCTTTACCATTCATAGACCAGATGCTAGAGAGACTAGCAGGTCATGAATACTACTGCTTTTTGGATGACTATTCAGGTTACAACCAAATTGCAGTAGATCCTCAGGACCAAGAGAAAACAGCATTCACATGTCCATCTGGAGTATTTGCCTACAGAAGGATGCCATTTGGTCTGTGCAATGCACCTGCAACCTTTCAGAGGTGCATGCTCTCCATCTTTTCTGATATGGTAGAGAAATTTTTGGAAGTCTTCATGGATGACTTCTCAGTGTTTGGAGACTCATTCAGTTCTTATCTTGACCATCTGGCACTTGTTCTGAAAAGGTGCCAAGAGACTAACCTAGTTTTAAACTGGAGAAATGTCACTTTATGGTAACTGAAGGAATTGTCCTTGGGCACAAAATTTTGAATAAGGGGATGGAAGTGGATCAAGCTAAGGTATAGGTAATTGAAAAATTACCACCACCTGCCAATGTTAAGGCAATCAGAAGCTTTCTGGAGCATGCAGGATTCTATAGGAGGTTTATAAAGGATTTTTCGAAAATTGCAAAACCCCTGAGCAATCTGCTAGCCGCTGATACACCATTTGTCTTTGACACAGAGTGTCTGCATGCCTTTGAGACTCTGATAGCTAAACTGGTCATAGAACCAGTCATTTCTGCACCAGACTGGACATTACCATTCGAACTAATGTGTGATGCCAGTGGCCATGCCATTGGTGCAGTATTGGGACAGAGACATGACAAGTTTCTGTATGTCATTTATTATGCTAGCCATGTTTTAAATGATGCGCAGAAGAATTACACAACCACAGAAAAGGAGTTGCTTGCAGTGGTTTATGCCATTGACAAGTTCAGATCTTGTTTAGTAGGATCGAAAGTGATTGTGTACACTGACCATGCTGCTCTAAAATATCTCCTCACAAAGCAGGACTCAAAACCTAGACTCACAAGATGGGTGTTGCTTCTGCAAGAGTTTGATATAGAAATAAGAGACAAAAAAGGGACAGAGAACCAAGTAGCTGACCACCTGTCCCGGATAGAACCAGTAGCAGGAGCATCCCTCCCTCCTAATGAGATCTCTGAAACCTTTCCGGATGAGCAATTGTTTGTCATTCAGGAAGCACCATGGTTTGTAGATATTGCAAATGATAAAGCTGTGAGATTCATACCCAAAGAGTACAGTAGGCAGCAAACAAAAAAATTAGTTTCTGATGCAAAGTACTACTTGTGGGATGAACCATATCTCTTTAAGAGGTGCGCAGACGGAATAATCCCCAGATGTGTCCCAAGAGAAGAGGTGCAGAAGATCCTATGGCACTTCTATGGATTACAATATGGAGGACATTTTGGAGGCGAGCGAACAGCCACAAGGGTTCTCCAATGTGGCTTCTACTGGCCTACTCTCTATAGTGACTCCCGAGAGTTTGTACGTAACTGTGACAGCTACCACAGAGCTGGTAATCTGCCTCATGGTTATGCCATGCCTCAGCAACGGATCTTAGAGATTGAGTTGTTTGATGTATCGGGTATTGACCTCATGGGACCTTTTCCACCATCATATTCAAACACTTATATTCTGGTGGAAGTAAACTATGTATCTAAATGGGTAGAGGCAATTGCAATACCCACCAAAGATACTAAGACAGTGTTGAAATTCCTCCACAAGCATATTTTCAGCAGGTTTGGTGTACCTAGAGTACTAATTAGTGATGGGGGCACTCATTTCTGCAATAAACAGCTTGACTCTGCTCTGATCTGATATGGAATTAACCATAACGTGGCAACTCCATATCATCCACAGACAAATGGGCAGGCTGAAGTCTCAAATAGAGAACTAAAACGAATCCTAGAACGGACTGTAAGTACCCATAGAAGGGATTGGGCAAGAAGTCTGGATGATGCTCTGTGGGCATACAGAACCGCATTCAAGACTCCTATAAGGACCTCTCCACACCAGCTTGTGTATGGAAAAGCCTGTCATCTGCCAGTGGAACTAGAACACAAGGCCTACTGGGCGACCAGGTTCCTAAACCTTGATACTAAGGTAGCTGGAGAGAAGAGATTACTCCAATTGAATGAGCTAGAGGAGTTCAAACTCAATGCTTTCAAAAATGCTAAAATTTACAAGGAGAAAGCAAAAAGGTGGCATGACAGAAAGCTGTCATCTAGAGTCTTTGAGCCAAGACAGAAGGTTTAGCTATTTAACTCTAGGCTCAGATTGTTCCCTGGGAGACTAAAATCCCGGTGGAAGGGACTATATGTGATTACAAGTGTGTCACCATATGGATATGTAGAGCTTCAGGATATTGACTCTGACAAAAAGTTCATTGTTAATGGGCAGAGAGTCAAACATTATCTTGAAGGCAATGTTGAGCAAGAATATCCAAAACTGAGACTAGATTAAAGCTCAGTAAAGCCCAGCTAAAGACAGTAAAGAAGTGCTTACTGGGAGGCAACCCAGCCATTAGCAGAAATTAGATGTTTTGAGTTTATTCAATTTTGTTATTCATGTTTGATAATACATTTTAGTAAATAATTCAAAAAAATGAAGGTTCAAAACATAAAGCAAAGGAATCACAAAGAAAAAGAGTTCACTGACGTTAAAACGTCAGTAAAGAGGCATTTTGGGCGTTAAACACCAGAATGGCTATCATTCTGGGCATTTAACGCCAGTAAAGATACTATTCTAGGCGTTAAACGCCAGAACGGGTAGCATTCTGGGCATTTAAGGCTAGAAACAGCAGCATCCTGGGCGTTCAAAAAAATGCCCAGTGACAAAGGATTTCTGGCGTTTAACGCTAGCCAGGGTACCTGGCTGGGCGTTAAACGCCTAAATTGGCCACCAGATGGGTGTTAAATGCCAAAATGGCTATCATTCTTAGCATTAAACGCCAGAAAAGCAGGGGGGAGGTAATTTTATTTCCAATTCAGTTTTTTTTTTCAATTTTCATGTTTTAATTCATAATTTTTTACATAAACATGTTTTAAATATTCATCTTCAAATCTCCATTTTCAAAAAAAAAATTAATCTTATAAATTCTTCTTAATTCTTTTTCAATTCTTTTCAATTCTTTTTCAACACATTTTTAAAACTCATTTTTCTTTCCAATTTCTTTCAAAATCTTTTTCATTCTTCCATATTATCTTTTATTTCTTAATTGCATCAACAAAAATTCAGATTTCACCTCTTCATATCTTTTTCAAATCTTTTAAATTTTAAAATCTTATCTTTTTCACATCATGTTTATCTTTTTTTTTTAATCATATCTTTCTATCTTTTCTTCTCTAAAAAATTTGAACCCTCCCCCTTCCCTTTTAAATATACATACGGCCAACCTTCTTAACCCATTATTCGAATCTTTCTCTCCTTCTGTTCCTCTTCTTTCTTTTCTTTTGCTTCAGGACAAGCAAATCTCTAAGTTTGGTGTGATTTTTCATGATCAAGATCATGGCCCCCAAAGGAAAACAAACCACTCCAAGAGGAAAGAAAGAAAACAATTCAAAACCTTGGATACATGAGAGGTTCTGCACCAAAGAACATGCAAACCATTGCTTCAAAATTGTGTGCCAAAGATTAGTGATCCCAGAAGTTAAGTTCAATCTGAAAGAAGATGAATACCCAGAGATCCAAGAGCATATTCGAAAACAGGGGCTGGAAAATCGTGGCTAATCCTGAGATACATGTTGAAAGAAATATGATCCATGAATTCTATGCAAATCTGTGGATGACAGAGAGACAAAGAATGGAGGGAACTGCCACACTTTTTGGACTATGGTCGGAGGGAAGGTTATTTACTTCTACCTTGACAAAGTGAGAGAAGTCCTCAAACTTCCTCAACTACAAGATGATCCAGAGAGGACATATGCCTCCCTAGAACCAAGTGGATAACCAATTCAAAAGGTGTCCCAAACCAACTGAAGAGAGAAGACCTCAAACCAGTTGCTAGGGGTTGGCTGGATTTCATTGGGCGTTCTATACTTCCCACCAGTAACCGCTCTGAAGTCACTGTCAAAAGAGTAGTGATGATTCACTGTATCATGCTGGGAAAAGAAGGGGAGGTTCATCAGCTGATTCTTTGTGAAATTTACATATTTGCAAACAAGGAATCCACTGAAGCCAAACTGGCTTACCCAAGCTTGATTAGTCTATTATACAAAGATGCAGGGGTACAGATAGGTGTGGATGAGTACATCCCAGTTGAACGCCCAATCACCAAAAAAGTAATGGATGGACCTCAAGTTCAAGACAACCCCATCAAGAGGAGGGCGCATGAGCTCCTCCCAGAAATTTCTCAATTTGACTATTGGGCCCACTTAGAAGCATCTATCACCAAGCTGCAAGAAGCTATGGATCAAATCAAAGAAGAATAGCAGAATCAAAACAGCATGCTTTGCAAACTGCTCAAGGAACAAGAGAAGCAAGGGCATGAGCTACAGGAGCTAAAGCGCTAGAAGCTGTCCCTTGAAGAGCTAGCCGTCCCACAGATTGAGGGAGCACCTCTCTCTCAAAATAAAGGTTGTTGAGTCCTAACTCTGTGATAACTTATGTTATTAGAGACCTATTTTAAGAGTTGAATGAGCATTAGTATTAGAGTTGCATGAGCATTAGTATTATTTTTATCAATTCAGGTATAATTTACTCTTCTTATCATCATCAAACATGAATAAAATAGTATATTTTTTTTAGAAGAGCAAGGGTGCAAATATTTCGAGTACAAACAAAAGAAAAATTCAAATTATTTATATGTGGTAGCATTACTTTAGCTCTCTGAATGAATGCATAAATAGTGCATATTTTTTTACACTAAAATTTGAGTAATGTTTGGTTCTTGAAAGAATGAGGTGAACAGAAAAATGTTATTGATAATCTAAAATATCATAAAATTGATTCTTGAAGCAAGAAAAAACAGTGAAGAACATAAAGCTTGCAAAAAAATGGCGAAAAATGAAGAAAAAGGAAAAGCAAGCAGAAAAAGCCAATAGCTCTTTAAACCAAAAGGCAAGAGCAAAAAGCCAGTAACCCTTTTAACTAAAAGGCAAGGGTAGAAAGTATCCAAGGCTTTGAGCATCAGTGGATAGGAGGGCCCACAGGAATAAAATCCTAGCCTAAGCAGCTAAATCAAGCTGTCCCTAACCATGTGCTTGTGTCATGAAGGTACAAGTGAAAAGCTTGAGACTGAGTGGTTAAAGTCGTGATCCAAAGCAACAAGAGTGTGCTTAAGAACTCTGGGTACCTCCAACTGGAGACTCAAGCAAAGCTAAGTCACAATCTGAAAAGGTTCACCCAGTTATGTGTCTGTGGCATTTATGTATCCGGTGGTAACACTGGAAAACAAGATGCTTAGGATCACGGCCAAGACTCATAAAGTAGCTGTGTTCAAGAATCAACATACTAAAACTAGGAGAATCAATAACACTATCTTCATGCTGAGTTCAGAAAGAAGCCAATCATTCTGAGAGGGTGAATTCCTCTATAAAGATTGGGAAAGATACAAGCAATTGATCAGGAGATGTCCTCTTGACATGCTCTCAAAATTCTTTATCTTAGAAATCTTCTATAATGGCCTATTTGAGATATCCAAGATGTCATTGGATCATTCTGTTGGTGGATCACTCCATTTGAAGAAAACGCCTGATGAAGCACAGGAACTCATTGAAATGGTTATAAACAACCAATTCATGTACACTTCTGAGAGAAACCTTGTGAACAATGGGGTAGTTCAGAAGAAATGAGTCCTAGAAGTTGACACTTTGAATGCCATATTGGCTCAAAATAAGATCTTGACTCAACAAATCAATATGATCTCTCAGCATTTGACTGGAGTGCAAGCTATAACTAGCAGCACTCAAGATACCTCCTATGATGGAGATGCCTATGATCTAGATCAACCTTCAATGGAGGAGGTGAATTACATGGAAGAACCATATAGAAACACCTACAACTTTTCATGGAGGAATCATCATAACCTTTCATGGAAGGATCAACAGAAGCCTCAGCAAGGCTTCAACAACAATCAAGGTGGAAGAACCCAGAATAGGTTCAACAATAGACCACCATTCCCATCTTCTCAGCAACAAATAGAGACTTCTAAGAAGAGCCTTTCTAACTTAGCAATCATAGTCTCTGAGCTCTCTAAGACCACTCACAGTTTCATAATAGAACTAGGTCCTCCATCAAAAATCTGGAGGTACAAGTTGGTCAACTGAGTAAGAGAATCCTTGAGATCCCTCCTAACACTCTTCCTAGTAACACTGAAGTGAACTCAAGAGAAGAGTGCAAGGCCATCACAGTGGACAACGAGGCCAAATCTGAAGGAGATGATTTGGTGTTGAACGCCAGTAAGGAACTCCCTACTGAGCGTTCAACGCCCAACAAGGAACCATCCTTGGCATTGAACGCCAGTAAAGAACTCCTTACTGGGCATTCAATGCCCACAAAGGCATTGGTACGCGAAATTATGATCTCACACACTTTCTTCACAACTCCGCGTAGCTGACCAGCAAGTGCACTGGGTCGTCCAAGTAATACCTTACGTGAGTAAGGGTTGATCCCACGGAGATGATTGGCTTGAAGCAAGCTATGGTCATCTTGTAATCTCAGTCAGGCAGATTCAAATGGTTATGGGGTGTTGATAATTAAAAGACAGATAAAACATAAAATAGGATAGAGATACTTATGTAATTCATTGGTAGGAATTTCAGATAAGCATATGGAGATGCTTTGTTCCTTTTGAATCCCTACTTTTCTACTGCTTTCATTCAGTCATGCGTACTCTTTTCCATGGCAAGCTGTATGTTGGGAAATCACCGTTGTCAATGGCTACCGTTCATCCTCTCAGTGAAAATGGTCCGGCTACGGGTTACGTAGGGATAATCATTTGTCGGTTCTCACTTGTGTTGGAATAAGATCCAATGATCCTTTTGCGCACTGTCACTGCGCCCAGCACACGCGAGTTTGAAGCTCGTCAAAGTCATCCCATCCTAGATCCTATTCGAAATACCACAGACAAGGTTTAGACTTTCTGGATCTCAGGAATGTTTCCAATTGATTCTAGCTTATACCACGAAGACTCTGATCTCACATAATGAAAAGCTCTATTTTCAGGAGAGGCAACCATGCATCATGGACCAGGAGGCCAAGAGATATACATTCAAGCTTGTTTTCAGGTAGAACGGAAGTGGTTGTCAGGCACGCGTTCATAAGTGAGAATGGTGATGAGTGTCACTTGATCATCACATTCATCATGTTGAAGTCCAAATGAATATCTTAGAACAAGAATAAGCTTGAATTGAATAGAAAACAGTAGTAATTGCATTAATTCATGAGGAACAGCAGAGCTCCACACCTTAATCTATTAGGTGTAGAAACTCCACCGTTGAAAATACATAAGTGATGAAGGTCCAGGCATGGCCGAATGGCCAGCCCCCTAAGCGTGATCAAGAGATCAACCGTGATACAAAAATAGTCTCAAAAATGATCTAAAGATCTCCTTATGAAAATACAATAGTAAAAAATCCTATTTATAATGACTAGTAACATAGGGTTTACAGAGATAAGTAAATGATGCAGAAATCCACTTCCGGGGCCCACTTGGTGTGTGTTTGGGCTGAGCATTAAAGCTTTCACATGCATAGGCTTTTCTTGGAGTTAAACGCCAGCTCTGGTGCCAGTTTGGAGCGTTTAACTCTAGCTTTTATGCCAGTTCTGGCGTTTAACGCCAAAAAATGGTAGAAAGTTGGCGTTAAAACGCCAATTTGCATTATCAAAACTCGAGCAAAGTATGGACTATTATATATTGCTAGAAAGCCCAAGATGTCTACTTTCCAACGCAATTGAGATCGCGTCAATTGGGCTTCTGTAGCTCCAAAAAAATCATTTCGAGTGTAGAGAGGTCAGAATCCAACAGCATCTACAGTCCTTTTTCAGCCTCTGAATCAGATTTTTGCTTAGGTCCCTCAATTTCAGCCAGAAAATACCTGAAATCACAGAAAAACACACAAACTCATAGTAAAGTCCAGAAATGTGATTTTTGCATAAAAACTAATAATTATATACTAAAAACTAACTAAATCATACTAAAAACTACCTACAAATAATGCCAAAAAGCGTATAAATTATCCGCTCATCATGGAGGTGGAAGCTTTTGCCTTCCCTTTCCTCTTTCTAGAGGTTTCTCCGGCCTTAGGTGCCATAAATGGTTATGGAAACACAAAAAGCAATGCTTTTTCCACACCAAACTTAAAAGGTTTGCTCGTCCTCGAGCAAAAGAAGAAAGAAGGACGAAGAAGAAGAAGAAATGGAGGAGATGGAGAGTTGGGAGTAGTTCGGCCAAGGGGAAGAAGAAGTGTTTGTGATGTGTGAATTTGAAGGATGGATGAGGGGTTTATATAGGAGTGGAAAGAGAGGGTAGGGTTCATGTATTAGGGGTTGGGTTTTGAGAGGGAAAGGATTTGAATTTGAATGGTGAGGTGGGTGGGGTTGTTGGAGAAGAGTGGGTGGAGGTGATTGGTGAAGAGGTGAAGGCGAAGGGTGTTATGGGAAGGTGTGAAGAAAAGAGAGAGTGAGTTAAGGTAGGTGGGGATCCTGTGGGGTCCACAGATCCTAAAGTGTCAAGGATTTCTCATCCCTGCACCGTTTTGGCATGTAAACGGCCCTTTGAGTGCCAATCCTGGCATTAAACGCCAGGTTGTTGCCCATTTCTGGCGTTTAACACCAGCTTTTCTTCCTTTTCTGGCGTTTAACGCCAGCTTGGTACCCTTTTCTGGCATTAAACGCCAGTCTGGTGCCCTTTTCTGGCGTTAAACGCCCAGAATGGTGCCAGACTGCTAACCTTACTGGAGTTTAAATGCCAGTAAGCTCATCCTCCAGGGTGTGCTATTTTCAATGCTGTTTTTTATTTTTGCTTTTATTTTTGTGACTCCACATGATCATCATCCTAAACACAATATAAAATAACAATGGAAAATAGAAATTCAACATAAATAAGTAAAAATTGGGTTGCCTCCCAACAAGCGCTTCTTTAATGTCAATAGCTTGACAGTGAGCTCTCATGAAGCCTCATAGATACTCAGAGCATGATGATGGCCTCTTAACACCAAACTTAGAGTTTGAATGTGGGGGCTCTATTTGACTCTGTATTGAGAGAAGCTTTTCATGCTTCTTCTCCATGTGTACAGAAGGAGATCCTTGAGCCTTAAACACAAGGTAGTCCTCATTCACTTGAAGGACCAACTCTCCTCTGTCAACATCAATCACAGCTTTTGCTATGGCTAGAAAGGGTCTACCAAGGATGATGGATTCATTCTTATTCTTCCTAGTGTCCAGGATTATGAAGTCAGCAGGGATGTAAAGGCCCTCAACCTTCACTAAAATATCCTCTACAAGTCCATAAGCATGTTTCATGGATTTGTCTGCCATCTCTAGTGAGATACTTGCAGCTTGTACCTCAAAGATTCCAGTTTCTCCATTACAGAGAGTGGCATGAGGTTCATGCCTTACCCCAGGTCACACAGAGCCTTCTCAAAGGTCATGGTGCCTATGGTACAGGGTATTAAGAATTTTCCAGGATCCAGTTTCTTCTGAGGTAATGTCTGCCTAATCAAGTCATTCAGTTCATTGGTGAGCAAGGGGGGTTAATCCTCCCAAGTCTCATTACCAAATAACTTGGCATTCAGCTTCATGATTGCTCCAAGGTACTTAGCAACTTGCTCTTCAGTAATATCTTCATCCTCTTCATAGGAAGAATACTCATCGGAGCTCATGAATGGCAGGAGTAGGTTCAATGGAATCTCTATGGTCTCTGTATGAGCCTCAGATTCCCTTGGTTCCTCAAAGGGAAACTCCTTTTCATTTAGAGAACATCCCATGAGGTTTTTCTTACTGGGAATCACGTCCTCCTCACTCTCTCCAGGTTTGGCCATGTTGGTCATGGTTATGGCCTTGCACTCTCTCTTAGGATTTTCTTCTGTATTGCTTGGCAGAGTGCTAGGAGGAGTTTCAGTAACCTTTTTACTCAGCTGACCCACTTGTGCCTCCAAATTTCTAATGGAGGATCTTGTTTCATTTATGAAACTTAGTGTGGTCTTAGATAGATCAGAGATTATAGTTGCTAAGCCAAAACGACTCTGCTCAGAGTTCTCTGTCACTTGCTGAGAAGATGATGGAAAAGGCTTGCTATTGCATTACCTATTTCTTCCACCATTATTGTTGTTGAAGCCTTGTTGAGGCTTCTGTTGATCCTTCCATGAGAGATTTGGATGATTTCTCCATGAAGGATTATAGGTGTTTACATAGGGTTCTCCCATGTAATTCACCTCTTCCATTGCAGGGTTCTCAGGAGCATAAGCTTCTTCTTCAGAAGATGCTTCTTTATTACTACTGGATGTAGCTTGCAATCCAGTCAGATTCTGAGAAATCATATTGACTTGCTGAGTCAATAATTTGTTCTGAGCCAGTATGGTATTCAGAGTATCAATCTCAAGAACTCCTTTCTTCTGAGTTGTCCCATTGTTCACAGGATTTCTTTCAGAAGTGTACATGAACTGGTTATTTGCAACTATTTCAATGAGTTCCTGGGTTTCTGCAGGCATTTTCTTCAGATGAATAGATCTGCCTGCAGAATGGTCTAATGACATCTTGGATAACTCAGACAGACCATCATATAAGATACCTATGATGCTCCATTCTGAAAGCATGTCAGAAGGACACCTTCTGATCAATTGCTTGTATCTTTCCCAAGCTTCCTAGAGGGATTCACCTTCTTTCTGTTTGAAGGTTTGAACTTCTACTCTAAGCTTACTCATCTTTTGAGCTGGAAAGAATTTAGCTAAGAAGGCATTGACCAGCTTTTCCCAAGAGTTTAGGTTGTCTCTAGGTTGTGAGTTCAACCATATACTAGCTCTATCTCTTACAGCAAAAGGAAAAAGCATAAGTTTGTAGACCTCAGAATCAACTCTATTGGTCTTAACAGTGTCACAGATTTGCAAAAATTCAGCCAAGAATTGATGAGGATCTTCCAATGGAAGTCCATAAAACTTGCAATTCTGTTGCATCAGAGAAACTAATTGAGGCTTAAGCTCAAAGTTGTTTGCTCCAATGGCAAGAATAGAGATGCTTCCCCCATAGAAGTTGGGAGTTGGTGCAGCATAGTCACAAAGCATCTTCCTTACATTGTTGGCATTGTTGTTATTATTTTTGGCTGCCATGTCTTCTTCTTTTTCAAAAATTTCTGTCAGGTCCTCTCCAGAGATTTGTGCTTTAGCTTCTCTTAGCTTTCTCTTCAGAGTCCTTTCAGGTTCAGGATCAGCTTCAACAAGAATCCCTTTATCTTTGTTCCTACTCATATGAAAGAGAAGAAAACAAAGAAAGTATGGAGTCCTCTATGTCACAGCATAGAGATTCCTTGATGTGTCAGAGGAAAAGAAGAATAGAAGGATGAGGTAGAAAGAGGAATTCGAACTTATAGAGAGGGAGGGGGTCTGGTGCACGAAATTGTGATCACTACTTTTCACAACTCAAATAATCCCCGGTAATGAATCCAAAAGCTTGGTGTTCAATACCATGGCATAAACACAACTTCGCACAACTAACCAGCAAGTGTACTGGGTCGTCCAAGTAATAAACCTTACGCGAGTAAGGGTCGATCCCACAGAGATTGTTGGTATGAAGCAAGCTATGGTCACCTTGTAAATCTTAGTCAGGCAAACTCAAATGGATATAGTGATGAACGCATAAAAACATAAAGATAAAGATAGAGGTACTTATGTAATTCATTGGTAGGAACTTCAGATAAGCGCATGAAGATGCCTTCCCTTCCGTCTCTCTGCTTTCCTACTGTCTTCATCCAATCCTTCTTACTCCTTTCCATGGCAAGCTTATGCAAGGGTTTCACCGTTGTCAGTGGCTACCTCCCATCCTCTCAGTGAAAACGTTCCTATGCTCTGTCACAGCATGGCTAATCATCTGTCGGTTCTCGGTCAGGCCGGAATAGAATCCAGCGATTCTTTTGCGTCTGTCACTAACGCCCCGCCTGCTAGGAGTTTGAAGCACGTCACAGTCATTCAATCATTGAATCCTACTCAGAATACCACAGACAAGGTTAGACCTTCCGGATTCTCTTGAATGCCGCCATCAGTTCTAGCCTATACCACGAAGACTCTGATCTCACGGAATGGTTGGCTCGGTTGTCAGGCGAGCACTCGGTTGTCAGGCGATCAACCATGCATCGTGCAATCAGGAATCCAAGAGATATTCACCCAATCGAAGGTAGAACGGAGGTGGTTGTCAGTCACACGTTCATAGGTGAGAATGATGATGAGTGTCACGGATCATCACATTCATCAAGTTGAAGAACAAGTGATATCTTAGAACAAGAACAAGCGGAATTGAATGGAAGAACAATAGTAATTGCATTAATACTCGAGGTACAGCAGAGCTCCACACCTTAATCTATGGTGTGTAGAAACTCCACCGTTGAAAATACATAAGAACAAGGTCTAGGCATGGCCATGAGGCCAGCCTCCCAATGATCTAAGATAGCATAACAATGAAGATAGCTACCCCTCGATGTCTCAATACAATAGTAAAAGGTCCTACCTATAGAAAACTAGTAGCCTAAGGTTTACAGAAATGAGTAAATGACATAAAAATCCACTTCCGGGCCCACTTGGTGTGTGCTTGGGCTGAGCAATGAAGCATTTTTGTGCAGAGACCTCTCTTGGAGTTAAACGCCATCTTTTATGCCAGTTTGGGCGTTTAACTCCCATTTTGGTGCCAGTTCCAGCGTTTAACGCTGGGATTTCTGAGGGTGACTTTGAACGCCGGTTTGGGCCATTAAATCTTGAGCAAAGTATGGACTATCATATATTGCTGGAAAGCCCAGGATGTCTACTTTCCAACGCCATTGAGAGCGCGACAATTGAGCTTCTGTAGCTCCAAAAAATCCGCTTCGAGTGCAGGGAGGTCAGAATCCAACAGCATCTGCAGTCCTTTTCAGTCTCTGAATCAGATTTTTGCTCAGGTCCCTCAATTTCAGCCAGAAAATACCTGAAATCACAGAAAAACACACAAACTCATAGTAAAGTCCAGAAAAGTGAATTTTAACTAAAATCTAATAAAAATATACTAAAAACTAACTAGATCATACTAAAAACATACTAAAAACAATGCCAAAAAGCGTACAAATTATCCGCTCATCAGGGTCCAAATTATTAAAGGAGGATAAGTGTTAGTGATTAAATAGAAAGAGATGGGAGAGAGAAGAAATTCGATTATTGAATAAAAGAAAAAGGAAAAATATTTTTGTTTTTATTTTAAAAATTAGTTAGTATTCAAAAATTAAGAAAGGAATAAAATTAGAGTTTAAAACAATTAGTTAGTTAAAAAGATTTTTGAGAAAGGAAGAAGGTGATTTTTGAAAATGAGAAGTGGAAAAGTAGTTAGGTGGTTTTGAGAAAGATAAGAAAGAGTAAGTTTTAAAAAGATAAAAAATTAGAAAAAGATTTTGAAATTAAAATAAAAGAGATATGATTGAAAAAGATTTAATTTTAAAAAGATATGATGGAAAAGATATGGTTGAAAAAGATTTGATTTTTAAAATTGATGACTTACTAAAAGATATGATTCTAGAATTCAAAGATTGAACCTTTCTTAACAAGAAAGTAACAAACTGGAAATTTTTTGAATCAAAACATTAATTGTTAGCAAGGATTTTTGAAAATATTAAAAGAAAAATGGAAAAGATTTGATTTTGTAAAAGATATGATTGATAAGAGAGGATATGAAAAAGATAAGATTTTGAAAAATTAGTTTTAAAATTTGAAAAATTGAAAAAGATTTGAATTGAAAACAAAATTACTTCCTTGGTGTTATCCTGGCGTTAAACGCCCAGAATGGTATCCATTCTGGCGTTTAACGCCCACTTTGCTACCTCCTTGGGCATTAAACACCCAGCCAGGTAACCTGGCTGGCATTTAAACGCCAGAAATCCTTCTTTACTAGGCGTTTTGAACGCCCAGCTTTTTCTTTGTGATTCCTCTGCTGTATGTTTTGAATCTTCAATTCTCTGTATTATTGACTTGAAAAGACATAATTTTGAAATTTTTTTTGAATTTTTAATGATGAGAGAGAAAAACAACAGAATGAAATTAAACAAGAAAAACTAAGATCAAAACAAGGAATGCATGCAAGAACACTTTGAATGTCAATATGAATATCAAGAACACTATGAAGATCATGATGAACATCAAGAACATATTTTTGAAAATTTTTAAGAAAAGAAAGACATGCAAGACACCAAACTTAGAAATTTTCATACTAGAGACACTAACAAATTGAGAATACACATGAGAAACAATAAAATACACAAAACAAGAGAATTTAAAGATCAGACAAAGAAAATCATCAAGAACAACTTGAAGATCAATTAAGAACACAAGAACACACTTTCGAAAAATGCAAGAAGAATAAAGACATGCAATTGACAACAAACTTAAAAATTGACTCTAGACTCAAACAAGGAACACAAAAATATTTTTGATTTTATGATTTTATAAAAAATTTTTTGAAAAATTTTTGGAAAAACAAAAAAGAAGAAAAAATTTTTGAAAGATTTTTGAAAACATTTTGAAAATAAAATAAAGGTTGAAACAAGAAGAAAATGACCTCATCTAAGCAACAAGATGAACCACCAGTTGTCCAAACTCGAACAATCCCCAGCAAGGGCGCCAAAAACTTGGTACCCAAAATCGTGATCTCACACACTTTCTTCACAACTCCGCGTAGCTGACCAGCAAGTGCACTGGGTCGTCCAAGTAATACCTTATGTGAGTAAGGGTCGATCCCACGGAGATTATTAGCTTGAAGCAAGCTATGGTCATCTTGTAAATCTCAGTCAGGCAGATTCAAATGGTTATGGGGTGTTTATAATTAAAAGACAAATAAAACATAAAATAGGATAGAGATACTTATGTAATTCATTGGTAGGAATTTCAGATAAGCATATGGAGATGCTTTGTTCCTTGTGAATCCCTGCTTTCCTACTACTTTCATCCAGTCATGCATACTCCTTTCCATGGCAAGCTGTATGTTGGGGGATCACCGTTGTCAATGGCTACCGTCCGTCCTCTCAGTGAGAATGGTCCAGCAACAGGTTACATAGGGCTAATCATCTGTCGGTTCTCACTTGTATTGGAATAAGATCCAATGATCCTTTTGCGCACTGTCACTATGCCCAGCACTCATGAGTTTGAAGCTCATCACAGTCATTCCATTCCAGATCCTACTCGGAATACCACAGACAAGGTTTAGACTTTCCGGATCTCAAGAATGCTGCCAATTGATTCTAGCTTATACCATGAAGACTCTGATCTCACAGAATGGAAGGCTCTGTTGTCAGGAGAGGCAACCATGCATCGTGGACCAGGAGGCCAAGAGATATACATTCAAGCTTGTTTTCAAGTAGAACAGAAGTGGTTGTTAGGCACGCGTTCATAAGTGAGAATGGTGATGAGTGTCACTTAATCATCACATTCATCATGTTGAAGTGCGAATGAATATCTTAGAACAAGAATAAGCTTGAATTGAATAGAAAACAGTAGTAATTGCATTAATTCATGAGGAATAGCAGAGCTCCACACCTTAATCTATGAGGTGTAGAAACTCCATCGTTGAAAATACATAGGTGATGAAGGTCCAGGCATGGCCGAATGGCCAGCCCCCTAAGCGTGATCAAGAGATCAACTGTGATACAAAGATAGTCTCAAAAATGATCTAAAGATCTTCCGATGAAAATACAATAGTAAAAGGTCCTATTTATAATGACTAGTAACCTAGGGTTTACAGAGATAAGTAAATGAAACAGAAATCCACTTCCGGGGCCCACTTGGTGTGTGCTTGGGCTGAGCATTGAAGCTTTCATGTGCATAGGCTTTTCTTGGAGTTAAACACCAGCTCTGTTGCCAGTTTGGGCGTTTAACTCCAGCTTTTATGCCAGTTCTGGCGTTTAACGCCAAAAAATGGTAGAAAATTGGCGTTAAAACGCCAGTTTGTATTATCAAAACTTAGGCAAAGTATGGACTATTATATATTGCTGGAAAGCCCAAAATGTCTACTTTCCAATTCAATTCATAGCGAGCCAATTGGGTTTCTGTAACTCCAGAAAATCCATTTCGAGTGCAGGGAGGTCAGAATCCAACAGCATCTGCAGTCCTTTTTCAGCCTCTGAATCAGATTTTTGCTCAGATCCCTCAATTTCAGCCAGAAAATACCTGAAATCATAGAAAAACACACAAACTCATAGTAAAGTCCAGAAATGTGATTTTGGCATAAAAACTAATAATTATATACTAAAAACTAACTAAATCATACTAAAAACTACCTAAAAATAATGCCAAAAAGCGTATAAATTATCCGCTCATCAGGCATCATCACTGGCGTTGAACGCCAGTAAGGAGGTCCTTACTGGGCGTTCAATGCCCATAAAGGCACAACCACTGGCGTTGAATGCCAGTGAAGGTATCCATGATGGGCGTTCGACGCCCAAAGAAACACAAGTCTTGGCATTGAATGCCACAATAGAGATAATTGGCAATCCTCAGCCCACTAAGAACTTCCCTATTAAAGAACTGATGGAGCAAAAGGTTCATGAGGAGCCCATTTAAGTTCCTTTGAATGCTTGGTTAAAGATCATAAAATCTGCAGAGTACCCCTCCTTTGATGAGAAAGAGTATACCAGGGAAGAGCAAGTTGCTCGGTACCTAGAAATTCTGATGAAGCTGAATACCAAGTTGTTTGGCACAGAGCCATTGCAAAAAGAACCTCCAATGCTCACCAAGGAACTCAATGCCTTGGTTCAGCAGAAACTACCTCAGAAGCTATCGAATTTCGGACGCTTTCTGATTCCATGCACCATAGGCACCATTACCTTTGATAAGGCTCTGTGTGACCTTGGGTCAAGCATAAACCTTATGCCACTCTCTATAATGGAGAAGTTAGGAATCTTTGAGATACAAGCTACAAGAATCTCACTAGAGATGGCAAACAGGTCAATGAAAAAGGCTTATAGTTGTATAGAGGATGTCTTAGTAAAGGTTAAAAAGACATCCCTGCAGATTTCATAATCTTGGATACTGGGGAGGAAGAGAATGAATCCATCATCCTTGGAAGACCCTTCCTAGCCACTGCCAATGCCATCATTAATGTAGCAAAGGGAGAACAGATTCTACAGTTATGGGAGGACCACATCTTGTTCAAGATGCCTAACCCCAACTTTTCCTCTGACAGAAAAGAGACAGTTGTGCAACACTTAGTGTTGGAACCCTCTCTCTCAGTGCAGAGCTATACAGAGCCCCCAGACACCAACTCTAAGTTTGGTGTTGGGCATCCATTGTCAGCACTAAAAACACTAGTACTAAGAAGAAAGTACTTAAAGGCTGGAGGGATAAGAAAATGCCCACTGAAGGCTTCTCACCTGGCATAAGAGTTGTCTTCATAGACAATCTAGTCATTCCACACACTGTGAACTAGATCCTATCTTTATAACATGTGGAACTTATCCATGAGAGCACAGGCAAGAAGTTCACTGTAAGGGGCGAATTCTGAGCCCCTATCCATCTCCGTAAGGAGCTAACCATCAAGCTAGTGACGTTAAAGAAGCGCTTATTGGGAGGCAACCCATCAATAATTAATGTTTTCTTGTTTCTCTTTAAGTTTATTTAAGTTATCTCAATTTAATTTTCATATTTGTTTAAGTTTGTGATCATGTGCAGTAGTTAGAACAGAAACAGAAACAGTCATAGCTGGAAATAGAACACCCTGGAGCAGAAACCTTGCTGGCGTTGAACACCAGCCAGGGAGCACATTGCTGGCGTTGTACGCCAGCCAGGGAGCCTGAAGCTGGCATTGAGCGCTAGTCAGAGGCAGAACCTGGGCATTCAACGCCCCAACAGAGGCACAGATCTAGCGTTGAACACTAGGAAGGAGATCCCACAAGGGGGCAGGGAACTTGAATTCCCTAGCCTCTCAGGATCAGTGGGTCCCACAGAATCTCCACATATCCCACCTTCTTCTCTCTTTCCCACACACTCTTCCCTATAAACCCTAACCCAATCACATCCATATCACTTCCCAAAACCATCATAACCCCACCAACTCCACCCACTTCAAATTCAAAATTTCCCACCCAATGCCCACCCATTCATTCGTACTCTACCTATCCCACTCCTATAAATAACCCCTTCTTCCTACCCTTCAGACACACACCATCCATAAACTAAAGCCTTTCTTGGCCGAATCCACTATCCCTCTCCATCTCCTCAATTCTCTTCTTCTTCTTCTCTGTTCTTCATATTTTTCTTGGAGACGAGCAAAGCTTTTAAGTTTGGTATTGGAAAGCCTTGCTTTCTGCTTTCCATTCACACTTATGGCACCCAAAGTGGGAGAATCCTCTAGAAAGAGGAAAGGAAAGCAGTTGCTTTCACCTCCGAATCTTAGGAGATTGAGAGATTCATCACTAAAGCTCATCAAGACTACTTCTATAAAATAGTGGCAAAGAAAATAGTGATTCCTAAAGTCTCGTTTAGGCTACAAAAGAATGAGTACTCGGTGATCTTAAGAGAAATTCGGAGGAGAGGTTGGGAAGTCCTAACCAACCCTATCCCAGAAGATGGGATCTTGATGGTGCAAGAGTTCTATGCTAATGCATGGGTCACTAAAAACCATGAAACTAGTGTAAACCCAAATCCAAAAAATTGGAGTACCATGGTCCGAGGGCGTCTCTTGGATTTCAGCCCGGAGAGTGTAAGGTTGGCACTCCATTTGTCACTGATGCAAGGAGATTCACATCCTTACACTAGGAGAGTCAATTTTGACCAAAGGCTGGATCAAGTCCTTTCAGACATTTGTATGAAAAGAGCTAAGTGGAAGAGGGATGCTCAAGGTAAGCCTATCCAACTGAGAAGGCTTGACCTCAAGCCTATAGCTAGAGGACGGTTGGAATTTATCCAACGCTTTATCATCCCTACTAACAATTGGTCAGAAGTGACCATTGACAGATCCATCATGATTCATTGCATCATGATTGAAAGTGAGGTAGAGGTACATGAGGTAATACCTCAAGAGTTGTACAAGAAAGCTGAAAAACCTTCCACCTTAGCAAGGTTGGACTTCTCCCACCTTATCTGTCATCTATGTAATTCAGCTAGAATTGTCATAGAAAGAGACATTCCTGTTGATGAGGACAAGCCCATCACTAAAAGAAGGATGGAGCAAACTAGAGAGTTAGCACATGGACCACAGCAAGAGCATGTGGAGCTACCTCAACAAGAAATTTCTGAGATGCCTCAAGGGATGCATTTTCCTTCCCAATACTATTGGGACCAATTGCACACTTCTCTAGGAGAATTAAGCTTCAGCATAGATCAACTAAGGATAGGACATCAAGAGCATTCCACCATCCTCTATGACATAAGAGAAGATTAAAGAGCTATGAGGGAAGAAAAAAGAACCATGAGGAAAGAACAACAGAGGCAAGGGCGTGATATAGAGGAAATCAAGCACTCCATTGGATCCTCCAGAAGGAGTGGTAACTGCCATCACTAAGGTGGATTCATTCCCTTCACTCCCCTATTGTTCATGTTATTTTTCTGTTTTCCATGTATTGTGTTTTGTGTTTTATTGTCTGTTTCGGGTACATGATCATCTTTGTTTATGCCTTAGAGTTACGAAATATTCCATACATCTATCACCTTGCTTAAAAGATAATTTTAATTGAAAAAGAAAAGCAAGATGCATGAATTTCAAGTTATATATTAAGAATAGTTCAATTATTTGATGTGGTGGCATTGCTTTTGTTTTCTGAATGTAAGAATAAATAGTGCATGTTTGATGTTGGAGTAAAAAGTGTTGGCTCTTGAAAGAATGATGATAAAAGTGAAGTATTATTGGTAATCTGAAAAATCCAAAAATTGATTCTTGAAGCAAGAAAAGCAGCAATAAAAGCAAAAAAAATTATATGCAAAAAAAAAGAAGCGGAAAAAGCCAATAGCTCTTCAAACCAAAAGGCAAGAGCAAAAAGCCAATAGCTCTTTAAACTAAAAGGTAAGAACAAGGATCCAAGGCTTTGAGCATCAATGGTTGGGAGGGCCTAAAAGAAATATCTTAGTCTAAACAATTCAATTGAGCTGCTTTCCTAACTATATGCTTGTGGTGTGAAGGTGTCAAGTGAAAGAGTGTGCTTAAGAACTCTGGACACCACTGGCTGAGGATTCTAGCAAAGCTAAATCACAATCTTAAGGAGTTCACCCAGTTAAAGTGTCTGTGGTATTTATATATCCGGTGGTAATACTGGAAAACAAAGTGCTTAGGGTCACGGCCAAGACTCTAAATAAGCTGTGTTCAAGAATAAAAAAGAACTTAACTAAGAGAACCAATAGTTTCATCTGGATTCTAAGTTCCTAAAGATACCAATTATTCTTAGCTTCAATGAAAAGTGAGATTCCAAAACTATTCAGAAGCAAAAAGCTACTAGTCCCACTCATCTAATTAAAACTGAGCTTCATTGAGAACTCTGAAATTTATTGCATCCTTCTATTTCTTTTTAACCTACTGTTTTTTTGTGTTGCTTGGGGACAAGCAACAGTTTAAGTTTGGTGTTTTGATGAGCGGATATTTTATATGCTTTTTGACATCATTTTCATATAGTTTTCATTATGTTTTGTTTAAGTTTTATTAAGTTTTCAAAGGTTTTAGTGAAAAATTAATATTTTTAGATTCTACTTTGAGTTTGTGTGTTTTATGATGATTTTAGGTATTTTTGGCTGAAATTGAAGAGCTTGAGCAAAAGTCTGATTCAGAAGCAGAGAAAGGACTGCAGATACTATCAAGATCTAACCTCCGTGCACTCTAAGGAGGTTTTCTGGAGCTTTAGACGTCCAAATGGTGCTCTCTCAAAGTCTATGGAAAGCTAATATCCATGGCTTTTTAGAAATATATAATAGTTCATACTTTGCTTTGGAAATGAAGGCCCAAAACTGGCATTTAATGCCAGCCACCAGCCCTATTCCTGGGATCCAGCGCCCACAGAGGAGCAATTGGCGTCCAACGCCCAGAATAGAGTCCCTAGCCAGCGTTTAACACCCCAAAGGAGTACTAGCTCGTGAGAGATACTCAAGCTCAGCCCAAACACTCAGCAAGTGGGCCCCAAAAGTGGATTTTCGCACTATAGGACTAGTTTATCTTATTTTATGTAATCCTTAGTTACTAGACTAGTATATATATATATATATATATATATATATATATATACAAGATTTCACCCTTGTTAGAGGACTTTTGCCCACTTTTACTTTTATCATTGTATTTTCGAATAGCATGAGTCACTAACCTCCTAAGGTTAAGGTTAGGAGCTCTGGTGAGTTTCATGGATCAATAATATTACTGTTTTCATTCAATATGTCTAATTTTATTCCCTTATGCAACCTCGTTCTTCATTTTATGAATTGAGGGTGACCCGTGACAATCACCCTTATTCTACATGGGTTCTGTGCAATTCCTGATCTAGATAGCGTTGAACTAAAGTTAGAGATTGCATTGTGGATTCTAATAGAGCATCTGAGCAACTTTGGATATGTGACATATAATCTCGTTGACTATGGGTGCGTGAAGTTTCTGTGGCGTTAAGGATAGAGTGAGAGAAGCAGCACTTTCTGATCCGGAAGATCTGCCATGTCTGTGGCACCTTGAGTAGGATCGTGAAGGGGAGTGGATTGCTTAGAGCTTCATCTTCTGCTACAGTGAAAAACCTAGAGGTGGCTTGATGAGAGGACATGAGTCATCTCAATATGGTGGATTGCTGCAGTAGAGGAGGTTAACTTGATGAGAGGACATGAGTTAATCACTTACGGCTGCCATTGAAGGAATCAGAAGGTTATTGAAGAAGACAGTAAGAAAAGTTGATCCGGAAGGACAAAGCATCTCTGAAGCCTCAACCATTCTATCACCATTGAATTCCTATCTACCTAGTAACGTTCTATTTATCTATTTTATATGCTTTTTGTGACAAACTATAATTTCTATCCGCCTAACTAAGATCTGCAAGGTATCCACTGCTTGCTCAAACCAACAATCTCCGTGGGATTGACCCGCACTCACCTGAGGTATTACTTGAACGACACGGTACACTTGCCGGTCTATGTGTGCGAATTATGCGGAGCCAGTTTCGTGCACCAGATTTCAAACCCTAACTTTCACTTCCATCCACCATAACTTTTCACTCCGAGAAACGATCGCTGCACTGTTTGCGGCCATGCGTCCAGCGCGACGAGCTCTACAAAGTCCGGTAGTCAATTTTGGTAAGAAATCTCATCTCTCACCTCAGTCTCTCAATTCTCATGAATTTCAAAATTTATGTAAGTGGTATTGAGATTTTGCTCTTTTAAGGTATTAGGACCCGATTATCTTGAGGAAAACATTCACTCTTACTTGTGTGACACTTGGAAAAGGTGAGAACTCTAGACCCTTAGCTATTTCTTGATTTGAGTATGTTGGGTATTGAATTTTGGGTGTATATATATTTTATATATGCGTTAGGTATGAATGTATGAATGATATGAAGTCTTTGGAGACATTGGAAACTTGATTGGAAACTTGGTTGGTGTTTAGAGCTAAATTGTAGTGTTGAAGCCTTGCCTTTTTGCCTAAGTGGGTTGCTTTGGATAATACACAGAAATCGGCCAAGGTATGGTTTAGGTTTTGCGTATTTAATATATAATGTTTTTTGTGAAAACTTAGGTTAGATGACCATGGGATAGGTTGGAATGAAAGAAGATGTTCAATGCTTAACACCTTTGATAAATGTGATGATATAAATTGAGTGTATGTTAGATGGCTGCTGTTTATACTGATGATAGTATGTTGATTGATGAATTGGTAAAGGATGATGTGATGATATAATTATATGTGTAGTGAATGATTTGTTGATTATATTGTTAATGCAAAATGAGGAATTGAGGTTTGAAATTGTGTGGTGATGAAGTGTGGTTGGAGGAGTTGTGATGTGAAGAATTTAGTGTTGTGTTGATGTACTATGATATGATATTATGCTGAATCTAGGTGTAGAATTATGAATAAGAGTTGAGGTTCCAAGAAAATTGAGGTTTGAAGTTCTTTGTGAAGAATCAATTTTTTTCTGAACTTCGGTGAGACATAACTTGGCTTCTGGACTTCCGAATAGTTTCAAACTTATTTTATATAAAATTTGGGTCCGTGAAGTTTACACCGTTCAAAGAACGGATGAAAAATATTTTAAAACGAAAAAGTTATGCGCGTCAGAAGTTCAGAGGGCAAAACTTAAAATTCTGCAGCATTCAGCAATTTGCTGATTCTGCACAGCTTACGTACGCGACCACTGAACGCGACGCGACCAAACGCTTTGGGTTTGGCAGCTTGCGTACGCGAGTAGTGTGTTTGCGTACGAGAACAGTGATTTTAAGGGGTTGCATACGCGACCACTTGCACGCGACGCGACCAACCCTTCCGGGTTAGGATATTCACGTACACGAGCAGGGAGCTTGCATACGTGAGCAATGTTTTACGCACGTCCACACGTACGCATGGCCCCTATTTAAACTAAAAAATGGATTTTATTTTTTAAAGCTCAAATTCAAACCTTTAAACCTCTATTTTCGTTCCTTTGGCCCTAGATCCAACTAGTAAGCCTTGTAATAGGATGAAATTAGGAAATAGTGGTAACTTGGAGATGAAAAAAGACTTTTAAAAGGTAATAAGTGGTTAGAGAAGATAGTACTTGATTAATAAGGATGATGAAAATGACATATAAGGCAATTAAGAGAGTAAAGTAACGTTGAGAAAGATGTGATGAGCTATGAATTATTATTGAGAATGAAAATGATATTTATGAGAAATGATTGAATATATTGAGCTTGGGGTGTTGTCTTTCCCATGTCAACTTGGGGTGTTGTCTCCCCATGTTAGCCTGGGATTCTTCCCACGGATTATATTGAGCTTGGGGTGTTGTCTCCCTCATGTCAGCTTGGGATCCTGCCCATGGTTATCATTGAGCTTGGGGTGTTCACTCCCCCATGCTAGGCTGGAATTCTTTCCTTGGCTAATTTCCACGATTAGCTACCAGGACATGTCGGGATGGCTATGTGACTGACAGTTGATATTAACAGCCATAGGACAGGATACATCACGTGCATATTGTTTGATTTGATTGCTTGTGCATTACTTGGGATTGCCTAAATGATTTTAAAATGCTAACTGTTATATTTGCTATTTGTACTACTTGCTTTCTACCTATGCTTGCTTTTGTCTGTTTATTTGTCTTTTTAAACTCACCGGAGATGGAGGAATGGAGGAAAGATAGAAAGACTTAGTGTTAAGGTTAAGTTTAAACCAGGCTTAGATAACCTTAAAAGATGACCTGTTTATGGTTTCTACTTTAGTATCGTAAGCTTTAATATCTGAGTGTCGGCGTTCTAGGATTGCCTCTGGCATTTCCAAGACCTTATATTTGATGTGTGTGGCACCTTTACCATGTTGAGAACCTCCGGTTCTCACTCCATACTATGTTGTTGTTTTTCAGATGCAGGTCGAGAGGTACCTCGCTAGGCGTATGGAGCTTCTGTAGCGAAGTGGTTTTCATTTTGAGGTTTCCTTGTTCTTTTGCTATATATATATATATATATATATATATATGTATGTATGTATTCTCCAGTCAGCCCTAGTTTTGCAGACTGAATTAGGAGCTTGTCATTTTGTATCCTTGACTTTCTATTCTCACTTTTTGTCTATGTATATTTATGAACCTTAGTTTTCTTATCACGCAAATAATCTCGTTTCCTGAGTGTTGCGGTTTTATTTTTGCGATTTTATTTTATCCGTTTTTTAAGGCTCCTCGTGTATTATATTCCTTCTGTTATTAAAGGTACATATATTTTATTTTAGAGGTCGTAATACCACACAACCTCTGTTTTACGGCTTAAACGTAAAACTCTGTGTGGTAGGGTGTTATAATGTCTAGTTGCCTTGAGCTTTCTAGCCAGTCTAAACATAGGTGAACCCCTCATATCTAGCACCCAAGCACGCTTAATTAATTCCACCACCTCTTCATTCTCACATCATCTCTCTTGTAAGTGGAATCTCCTCTTCGTTCTCCTCACCTTCCTATCCGAATCAATAAGGAGTGGCTTGTGATCCGAATCCATGTCATCTAGATGCTTAACATAACCATTTGAAAATTCTGCCCTCCATCGCATTGACACCAACACTCTATCCAGCCTTTCTTTGATAAAATTACCACCAAATTGCCTATTCGACCATGTGAACTTATCACCTTCGTAACCGAAATCCACTAACCCTCCCGCATTAATAAAGTCATTAATAAAACTCCTTATAGATGATGTCGATTTAAGTCTGCCCCCATCCTTCTCGTGATGAGCTTTAATAGCGTTAAAGTCTCCCATAAGTATAATCTGGTCTCCACCATTCTCAATCAATTGTAATAACTTTGAATATTATTCCTCTTTTAATAGTTTCATCTGTGTGCAGATGGACCGCCAAAACCTCATACCTCAAGTTACTTTGCTAAATCTTTAGTTCAAAGTGAATCAGAAAATTATCCCGATTTAAGATCTGGATACTTACTCCCTCTTTCCATGCCAATGCTAAACCTCCAGACTGACCAATCAGATCTACCGTGTAGACTGAATCAAATCCGACTCTCCTTAAGACTTTCTCCACATTCAAGGTGTTGTTTTTGCTTTCGCACAAGAACAACACCTCGAGGGAATGGGATTTAATAATCCCTTATATGTTGTGAACTGTCAGGTGTTGCTGGGGAGGGGTTAGTTGGCGATATACAGTGCTTGTTATCCTCCCATGGGTGGTAGGGGTGGTCTCTTAATATTCGGGAGTTGGGCTTCATATGTGTGAGTTATGGTGGTGGTTTGGGGATTGCTCTTCGAGGTTATCCGCCATGCCGCCACGACGTTACAGTCTCCACAGACGGCATCAATGTACAAGAAATCTCCGGTACGGGCTGTGAGATGGATTGGGAACTTACAGGTCAAGACGATTGCCGAATCATTGACAAACCCCATTTGTAGGGTTTATCTTGTATTAACTTTAAGGGATTTTATCACCTTTCACCCACATTTATTCAATAAAATAGCATGGTTTTGTATATTCTCCTTTAATTGTGCTTAGATGTGAAAACATGCTTTTTAGGTCTTAAAATAGATAAATATAATTTACCTTGATTCCATTAGATGCCTTGATATGTTTGTTAAGTGATTTCAGATTTAGGAGGCAAAGATTGGATCAAGGGAATGAAGAAAAAGCATGTAAAGTTGGAGAACTCATGAAGAAATGAAAGAACCGGAAAGCTGTCAAGCCGACCTCTTCGCACTTAATTGACCATAACTTGAGCTACAGAGGTCCAAATGATGCGGTTCCAGTTGGGTTGGAAAGCTAACATCCGGGGCTTCAAAACGATATAAATTTTGCCACATGTTGCTTCGCGTTCAAGGGCGCGCACGCGCACTTTAATGAAATCGTCCCCAGCGGTTTTAGGAGCCTTGTGGGCCCAATCCAACTCATTTCTGATGCTATTTAAGTCAAGTATTGAAGGGGAATCAACATACTTGAGATATTTTTGATCATTAGTTTTAGTTTTAGGGGTTAGAGTTAGTTTTAGAGAGAGAAGCTCTCACTTCTCTCTAGGATTAGGAATTAGGGTTAGATTAAGATCTCATAGTTCTAGGTTTAATTCAAGTCTCCTTCTACTTCTACCTTCAATTGATGATTGCTACACTTTGGTTCTTCTTTCTATCCCTATCCTCTTGTGTAATTTCTCTTATTTTGTTTCTAGGTTTTGTAATTGAGATATTTTTGTTCTTTTGTTTTCTTTTAATAATGCAATTTGAAATAATCATATGATTGTGATGTTGTTGATTGTTGCTTTGTTAATTCTTTGTAATTGTTGATTGTTGATTCCTTTTATTCTTACAAATAAAAATGCTTTCTTTCATTACCCTCCAAGTGTTTGATGAAATGCTTGAGAGGATGTTAGAGTAGAATTCTATGTTCTTGGCTTGAGAAGGTAACTTAGGATTTCTTGAGTCACTAGTGTCCAATTGATTGCTAGTTGATAGCCATTAACTCTAGCCTTCATTAATCCAATTAGTGGAAAGCTAGGACTTATGGACTAGGATTGATATAACTCACTTGACTTTCCTTTGTTAATTGATTTAAGGATGACTAAGTGGGATTAATCCTTGCAACTACCATACTTGTGGCTAGTGATAATGATGAAGACCCTTGACAACCAAATCTTGCCAAGACCATTTTGTTAATAAAGTTTTCTTACCATTTACTATTCATTTTCTCATCTAAAACCCCAAATAAATAAATCCATAACCAATAACAAGACACTTTATTGTAAACCCTAGGGAGAACGACCCGAGGTTTAAATACTTCGGTTTATAGATTTTAGGGGTTTGTACTTGTGACAAACAAATTTTTGTATGAGAGGATTATTGTTGGTTTAGAGACTATACTTCAACGAGATTTCATTTGTGAAATTCTAAACCGTCAAAAATCCAATCGTCAATCATCTGACTGGAACAATGGGGTGGTACCTGCAAAGACATTACGACGTTCAAGTCAAAATGGATCTGAGAGGTATAAAGTGTGTGGGATGAATGACGTACCTGAGAGAGACTTTGGCTCCTCTTTATATAGCTTTGTGGTAGTTATCTCATCTTATATTATCTAATTAAGATAAAGGATGTATTTGAATTCAAATATTAGTTAGAGAATATGAAGCTATTTCGAGCCTTCCAGAGGGATAAGGGGTTGACCTCAGATATCTGGCTCTGAGGTTGTCCAAATGCGGGACCCAAGAGTCGGGTCCATAACACTATATTTATCTTAAATGTATATCGTAAATAATAAATCGTTAATTCTAAATCTAAATTATAAACCTAAATACTAATTAAAGTTGGCTAATATTAGCTAACTAAAAATTAATTATTTATATTTTCTCGTATTTTATATATTAAAATATATATATATATTAAAAATTAACTATCTAATTAGTCATTATGTATTTAAGTATATTTATATATATTTACACATATTAATTATTTATATATATTGATCTCATAATTTTTCAATTAAATAATAGTTATAAAAAAATCAAAATTTTCATAAACCAATAGTCAAACTTATTTATACAGTAATATAATTTAAAAAAATATGAAATGATAAATACATATATATTTCTATAAGTAATGATTGATTATTGCAGATTTTATATATATACGCATGCAATAGCATGAATGATTTTATTTATGTTCTGATACTTCGGAATTATTGAAAAGAAGAGAGGAATTGATTCAAAGAACGTGAGCTTTTAGAATTTTCAAAATATAATTTTAAACAATAAAAAAACCCCACATTACTAATAATATATCACATCATAAATAAAATAAAGAGTAAATAGTTAAATTAGTTTTTAAAAAAAATTATTTTTTAAATTGGTTATTAAAAGATTTTTTTTAAATAAATTCGATTCTCTAAAAATTTTAAATTAGTCATGTTAGTCTGTTTGTCATTTTATTTATTGATGATATCAAAATTTACTAATGTAACACATTAAGTCACATTTCAATAAATATTTAGAAGTCTTAATTAACTATAAACATAATAAATTTACGAAATTAAATAAAATTAAAATTTAATTCATGAGAAAATTTGAGGCATTAAAATTCTTTAATTTAGGATTAATTTGATCTAATTTCATAAATTAATTATGTTAATAGTCAATTAAGACTATTAGATCTATATTGTGATGTTACTTAATGTATCACATTAACAAATTCTGATGTCGTTAGCAATGAAAATGATAAAAAGACTAAAATAACTAAATTAAAATTTTTAAAGAATGAATTTAATTAAAAAAAAAATTTAATAACAAATTTAAAAAATTATAAATTTTTAAGGACTAATTTGACCATTTACTCCTAGAATGAATAAGAAGTTCTTGTTTAATCTTGAAACATTATAATTCTCCTCTTTTAATGTTCGGATAACGTTGGTACACTTGTGTGTCATGTGTGATGTTCGGTTCATATTTGACAACGTGGTAGTTTGTATATATCATCTTCTAAAACATTATTTGCAAACAAGTCAAGAAGTTGAATACGTACGCCCAATGATCCGCATGCGCATGCGCCACAAGCCCACAACATTAGTCAAGTTCGTATTATTATATGGTCCATATTGACTTAATTTAATTTTGCCAGTCTCTTAGATGATTTTAACGTTATTGCTTGGCATCAATGATTCAATAAATGAATGCCAAGATTGAAATGAAAGTAACTCGTGTCAGTGATGATAGAACTGTCCCTGTCATCAAGGATATGCATGGTGGCCACGTTAGTGGTGCAAATATGTAAGGTGTGGGATTGGGTTCTATTAATTCAGCCATGGAGAATCAATTTTCTGAAACCAGACCGCACCGATACAATCCGATACGCTATACTAGGAATTGATGAGTTCTAGATCAATTTGATCAGTGTCAAAATTGGTCCAGATCGATTTAAAAATCAATAAAAAGAAATGCTGAACTAAAAATTTGCTGATTCATATAATAAAAAGCATTGTTTCCCCTCTGATGTGATTTGGAATTTTAGATTCTTGACGTATTTTGAATGAATCTTTGAATGTTTATTTTTAATTCTTTTATAGTTGTAGTTTTTTACTTTTTTAAATTTGATTGTGTCTTTTTATAGTTTAGATATATATTATTATTTAAAATTTCAATGTGCAGTTTCTATTTTTTATTTACTTTTTAAATTATGGATGCATATAATTTGCAGCCACCAAAGCCAACGCTGGTAACGTATCATCACATTAGTTATAGCATCTTGACTGCTTGATATTAATTTTATTTTATTTTAGATTTTTATTTTATTTTAACTGCTTGATATTAATTTATTTTATTTAAGATTTTTATTTTATTTTAAATTTTGTAAGGTATCGCATAAGTATTTATAATATTATATATAATAAGATTTGATTTGAAATTAATGTAAAATTTGTCATTCTAATACTTAATTTTATTTTAATTTAAATTTTAAATTATTTTTAATTATTTTAAATAAATTTAATTAAATTGTAAAACTTAACTAAAATAAAAAAATAAAATTATAAAATTAATAATTATATACTATATTTGGATTGAGAAAAAAAAACTAAAATTTTATAAATAATTCAAAAAAGAACTTATATTAAATTGATTTAGATTTATTTTTCTACTGAATTGAAAATAAGATAATAAAAAATAGAATAATAAAATGCCGAATACAACAAAGTACATCTAATTTATTTGAGTAAATTTTGATTGAGTTTATGTTATAATATTACAATAAAACAACGTTACAATAACGTTACGGTAACATTATTGGTGCTTATTTAATAGGTTTAAACAAGTAGCAGCATTTTATTCTTTTTTCCGTCAAAATGATAGAATATCTCTTTACTAATATCGGTATCATTTTAAAAATAGTACCTAATGCAAATTTTAATTTTGAATCAATCTATTTACTGTATAAGTCAAAGATGATACTTAAAATTGATCTTATTGAAGTTGCTCTTAATTTAATTTTAAATGTGTTTAATAGGCTAGTTCAACGAATTTAAATTTGTCTATTTAAGTATACGAATTTAAACAGACAAACTAATTATATATTAAAAAAATATAAAAACATAATTTAAAATCAAAATAATTACTTAAATTAACAATTAGACAAAAAAACAACCTGACAACCAATCAATCAGAGTAAAAAAATAGTACCTCAATAACAATTTTACAAATTACTAAATTAACAATAATATGAACTCAGATTAACACCACAACAACATTTAAAACAATTAAAATCAAGAAACAACAGCAAAAAAAGCTAACAACAACCCAAATACAAGAAAGAAAAAAATAGAAAAAAATTGCTTCACACGTCTGTAGCTCCAACAAGTGATGTTGGAGCTCAAATCCTCGAATATGTGACAAAGAAGGAGCTCAGATAAGGGGCTGAACAGCGGCGGCACAGCGATACCGCGCAGAAGCTCAACAAAAGCAGAGGCGTAAACGCGGCGAAAATAGCAAGATGAAGCAGAAACAAAGGCTAGAATCCTGAAGCTCGAACAAGCAACAAAGAGAAAGCACAACAACAAAAGCACAGCGATACAGAGGCGGCGAAAGCTCAGAACAGATGCAAAATCTCAAAACAGATCGAAAAGCATGGTGAACAGACGCGTTGCGACGATGATAACGCAGTGCGGACGGTGGCGGTGTAGATCGCAACAACGGTGGTGGCTGGGTATTGAGGAACGGCACCGAGATGGAGGCTCCCTCTCTGCTGCGTGCCTACGTTCTAAGACTGGAGAGGCTAGGGAGAGAGAGAGCACTGAGGAAAAATCAAAATTAGAGTTTGGTTATTTCTTTTAAAAATTTGCAAAATGACATCGTTAAAGTAGTTTTTGAAAAATCGGATGGATTTTGGTTCGGTCTGATCAGCACGTTTTCAGCTAGTTTAACGGTTTGGTGTCGATTTTAAGAGGAGACAGTTTTTCTTGTTGCTCGAGCCGCTACAGCTATCGGTTCCTAATTCGGCTGACCAATTGAAACTAATTTTTAGAACTTTGGTTAAAACTTGGGATATTTAGATTAGATTGTAAAAAAAGATGGTAAAAATATTAAAAATGAAAAATAAAAAGATAAAAATATTTTGTGAGATAATCAGGTTCAAACTCATGAAAGATCTCATTTTTATGATTTATTTTTTGAGTTAAAAGTTTGTCCATTTAACATGTTTAAATAGGTCGATCCTACTAATTTACTATCTTGACAATCCTAATTAATTTTTAGCTGATATTAGTTAGGGCTTGCAATGCTTATCCTATTCGTAGGTATGTAATCTGACCTAACCCATTCAAAAATAATTGGCAACCGATCCACAAATAAATTGGGTTGAGAGCGAAAATAGTTGGGCTGCGGGTAAGGTCGGGTGCGGTTTTAAGCTTAACCCTACCCAATCTACCCGCATCTTGATATATTATAGTTTGTACACTATAACAAAAATCACTTTTATTGAAAAAAATTTAGTGAAAATAACATAATGACCACTATATGTCTTATTTAGCTTATATTTTGTGGTAATTACATATTTATCATTATTACTAATTATATACTATTTTTTGCCATTAAAAAAGTCTTTACCAGCAATTGTATAATTGTCGCTAAAACGTTTTAGCAACAATAATGCATAAAATGACTAATATCTAAGTGCCAGTAAATATATTAGCGCCTATTTTTATTATTGTTAAAACCAAAATAAATAGCCGCTAAAAGTGGTTTTTTTTAGTAGTGGTAGTTAAAAATTATTGAATAATGAAGTTCATGGAGATCAAAATTACATCCTCTTTTTTTTGTAATTTTAACATGAATTTTATTATTTTGCTTTGTTATTTTTAATTCTAATATGTACTTAATTTTATATTTTTATTTTATTATTTATTTAGTACTTTTAGGATGTGGGATGGGATTGAACTTAAGAGATTTTTAACCTACGAATAAAGTAGGATTGGGTTTTAGAAAAAGTTTAAATCTACAAATTAAATTAGAATAAAATCTAAGTTCTACTATATAGTCTACCTATTGCCAATCCTAAGTGATATTCCATTACGTTCTAATATATTAGAAAAAATTTAAAACTCTAAATTTCTATAATGATCGAAAGTATTTTGTACTATATTTATATTTAAGAGGTGTTGAGTTCGTCCCCTATATATTGTTGATCACTATTCTATCCTTCATTTAAGAATTTTTTATTTAAATTAATTAAATATTTAATTTACGAAAATGTGGGACGTGTAAAATATTTATTGTTATGTGTAATGTATCGTATTTTGATCACTAAAAGATGACGTTAATTAAAGCTAGATCTCAGGTGATGTGCATTTTAGATAAGAAACATATTTTGAACATATTTTGAGTGTACTTGGGACATTTAATAAACACATATTTGTGTGGTGCCTATCCAAAATGTGGTAGAGAAGTTCTTTTACCCTTAGCATCTGAGATTAGCACAATCATGTCTACATATAGGTATAGTTGACATATATTTTTATTTGAAAAGAATTTGAATATTTTGAAAAATTTATTTACACATTTTTAAAATTATTTTAAATTTTAGAAACATATGACAGATCAAGAATACACGCGTTTAAAGAACATCAACAGATTAAATACAATGCGACATAGGGCATTGCGTTAAACTATCTCATTAAGTATTAAATAGAAAACCAAAATTTTAAGTTCAAAATTTCAAATCTTAAAACAACAGAAAAGAAAATATTTTTATAGATATATATATATGAAAAAAAAATCTTAGGGTAAAAGATCTGCATTAGGCTTGGCAACATAGATTCTATTTACGGGTATCCAATTCAATCCAACCTGGTCGAATAGGGTTGTCAACCCAATCTGTAGATATGGTTGGACGCGGAACGGATACCCGCACCCCATATATGTGTGTGTTATATGTTTAAAAGTGTTACGTATGAGAGTTAAACCAAGAATCTTCAATATGTGCAAAAGATTCTTAGCCATTAAACTAAGTTTATCAATTTTCAATATTAACACTTTTATTTCTATAAAACTCATTTCTCATTTAATAAGATATCAATACAACTTTAACAACCATACTTGGTCTCAATCCATTCATATTACAAATCCTATTTCACAGCCCTCACTCTTTCAGTGGCTCAACCCCTCAAGAATCCTAATCCTCTTCTCCCAAATCTAAAACTCTCTACACTCTGACCACGTTTACCCTCACTTTCATCACCGGCGCTACTCACGTTACTCGTGTCTATCTCAGCTCGCGTCACCGGCGGTGTTGTCGACTCTACTGCACCGTACCTGCATCGCCAACTTGCTCGCGTGCTTCGTTCTCCGTTCAACTTGCCTGCGTCGCATTACCGACTCTACTGCATTCTACTTGTGCTTCATTCCTCCGTTCAGCACCTGTTTTTCATGCTGAAACTCTAAAAGTATGTTTATCTGCTTTTAAAAATGAAACTCAGTTATTATATAATTTTATTTTAAATAGATATTTGATTATGTAATTTGAGATTTATTTGTATTTATGGTTGTATAATTTTAAATGAACTTGTGATTGAAATTTTTTATTTGGAGTGGTTAAAAGTTAGAACATATGCTGAAGTCTTTTTAAATTTATATGAAAATGAATGAAGTGAATAAATCAGGGATGACGCATGAAAATGCTTAATAAACAGATATTAATGAACATATCAATGTTAAATTCTATTAAATTCATAAGCAGATTTTAATTTGATTTTAATTAGATATTTGATTATATAATTTGATTTTTATTTATGTTCCTGGTTGTATGATTTTAAATAACCTTGTGATTGGGATTTTTATTTGGATTGGTTGAAAGTTGGAACATATGCTGAGATTTTTTTAAGTTTATACGAAGATGAATAAAGTGAATGAATTAGAGATGGCACATGAAAATATTCAATAAACAGAAATAAATGAACAGATCAGTGTTAAATTCTGTTAAGTTCATATGCAGATGTTAATTTAATTTTAATTAGATATTTGATTTTAATTTGAATGTTTGAAATGAATTTTTAATTTGTATGCTTTTTAGATTATATAATAATAATGTTTCTTTTTGTCAACTCGCAAGTAGGGTTAGATATCCGCGAATTGAGTGCAGATAGAGTTAGGATCGAGTATTTCTAAACCTGCGAATAGGATAGAATTGTGTTTTAGTCAAAAACTCAACCTGCGAATAAAGTTAAAATTAGATTCAAATCCTATCCTACTCTATCCATTACCATCACTGATCCGTATATCAAATCTTTCTAATCCCATTATATATATAAAATACTTAATTACCCATCATTAACCAAACAAAATATTACTAAATTTCTTAATCTTTTGAAAAGAAACTTTTCTCCCCAACTTGAATTCAAAAGAATCAGACAAATGCAATCCGAGATGGAAGAATTGTATTATTAGTTAGCGATTATGAATAAAATGATAGATCCAAATCCAATTGTCTTTGTTCCATTATGCGCTATTATAATTGAAGTATGAACAAGTTGAAAGTGTGAACAAGTTGAAAGTGAGCTTAAATTCCAATTGACTAATAAGAAAACCACCAAAGAGATTGACTAACTATAAGGAGCAGAAACTGAACCATGCAATTTGATGGAAGGCTTATCCTATCATGTAATAGGTACGAGATTTTGTCTTTTAGTTTATATATTAATTAATATATCACACTTTTTATTTTATAAATTAAAAATATATATTTTATTTAAATACAAAATATCATGCTGAAATAAATTCTAAATTGTTAACTTGTTGCAATACTTTTATTCTTAGAGTAAAAAAGTTAAAAAATATTTTCATAAACTTAAAACATATTTAAAATAAAATATTATTTAATTCCTAATATTTGTATCAAATTTTAATTTAATTTTTAAGATAAGAAAAAATGAAAAGAACGAAGAATAAAAGACACTGCGAAAACAAAAGATAAAGATAAAAAAAATAAAAGGGATATATTAATAGATGTTTTTTATTAGATTTTTAAGAAATTTATTCTTAGTAACTTAAATCATCAAAAGAATTTTTTTTATTAGATTTTAAAAAAATCTGTCTTTAACAACTTAGATCAAATAGATGAAATTAAAAAAATTAACTCTAAGAATTATCTTAAATTAGATTCTTCAATTTCTTCCTACAACAAACAAAATAAATCACTTGTCTCACTTAAATACACATAAAAAATGTGCATAAAAGCACCCATAAAATTTATTCATCAAAATTTTATAAAATATCTTATAAATTTATTTAAATAGATCCTTAATTGATCAGACTAAAACTGGATCAAATCTTTTTAGAATAAAATAATAAAATTTAAAATTAAATAAAAGATACAATTTTAAAATTAACTAATTATTTTAAATTATATTTGATTTTATTGTATTAGATCATATTAATTTAAACTCATAAAAATATAATAATTAATTAATCAAATTTGGTTTTAATAAATTAGATTAAATTTAAACACTAAAATATATTATACTAAATAAATCAAAATCAAATCAAATGTTTTGACAAACTCTAATGACAAAACAAATTTAATTTTGAATAAAATAAATCTAAATTTAATGCTAAATTATTGTCTCCCAATGATCTTAGAAAGAAATCAAAGGATTCTTGAACTTTTTGTTCTCCTTATTTAGGCTAATAGAACTTGTCTTCTCTTCCTTCAATAAGAATTGATGCATTTTTTTTAAGTAATTTACATAAATAAAATAAATAACTTTTAATATTATACTGATGTCCTAAATCCAAAAAATTTATATGCACGTCTTGTTTTGCCATATAACTATGAAAATCAGAAACGAAGTTAGGATAAAATTTAAGGAAAGGCCAAAATTTATTTTTTTTAATATAAAAAGACTAAAAAATAAATTTAATTTACACTTATTCTATCCAAATCGAATTTAGTAGATTTAATTTAGCATATGCAACGATAAATCAAAATAACTTAATTTGATTTATCAATAAAAAGTATCCGTAATATAATTTAAAGTTAGTTGCTTCGATTTAAAGATTTGATAAAGACAAAGTAAATTGATGCTAATTGATTTGATTTACTATGCAGCCATCAATTCTATAAATCGAATTCATCTAATTTAATTTGTTATAAAATATAAACTATATAAATACCATCACAATTTTCGGCATTTTCATTAGAGTGGAAGTTACAATATCAAAAAATATAAGCTATGTAAATTCTTTTAGTCTAATAATCTAATAATACATTTTAACTCTACACTTTTAATATTGTTAGCTAATTAATAATAAAAAATAATAAATTTTACTTATCTTCTAATATTTTTTAATGTATATGAACTACTAAAAAATAAAAATAAAAATTGAAGGCCAATCCAAAATTTTTATTCTTAAATCTTTTGAGCAAATATATTATATATAAACACTCATTAATTAAAAAGATTTAATGAGTATTCATTAATCACAAAAATTTAATTAGTATAAAATCTTTTAATGAGTACTCATTAATTAAAAAAAATTTAATAATTTATTTTATTATTTAGTAGTTTACATATATTAAAAAATACTAGAAGGTAAATAAAATTTATTTTTTTTGTTATTAATTAGTTAACAATATTTAAATATATGGACTTAAAATATATTATTAGATTATTAGATTAAAAAATTTATATAGTTTATATTTTTGTCATTGTGAATCCTACTCTAATGTACATCCAACCTTTTGATAGTATTTATATAGCTTATATTTCATAGTAAATTAAATTAGATAAATTAAATTTATGAAATTAATTGAGCTCATAATAAATCAAATCCATTAGTATCAAATTACTTTGTCTTTATCAAAGCTCTAAATCGAAACAAATAGTTAGTTTTAAATTTATTAGGGGTACTTTTTAATTAGTAAATCAAATTAAGTTATTTGAATTTATTGTTGCACATGCTAAATCGAATCTAATGGATTCAATTTACATAGAAAGGAAAGTTACCTAATTATATAGCAAAATGAGACATGCATGTAAGCTTTTTAGATTTAGGACATCGATATAAATTAAAAGTCATTTATTTTGTTCATGTGCATTATCCTTTTTTATGCATGATTGTCACTAAGTTAGTACCGTTGCTTTTGATGCGAATTCTTGATCTTTTTAATGTCTAAAATTAGCATAATATAATTCTTCTAATATACAAATTTTTGAACATAATAAAATTACCATTTTACATATTACCTCTAAAATGACGAAAATACTCTCTTTAACATGTATCATAAGATTTCAAGTCCTATTTCTATCCCAAAAATTTTTAAAAGGCTTTAATATTATCCTACCATTAAATTTACACGAATAGTTAATCGAGTAAGCGATGTGGATGATAACAATATTTTTGTTAAGTCATATCTCTTTTCCTGTGTTAAAAAAATATAACCAAAATTTTTTGTAACACTTTCTCTTTTTGATATCTTTATGGTAAAAAAAAATTCCAATTTCTATCAATCAATCGTTAGTCTTCCAAAATTAAAAAAAAAACCTTTAAGTTAATAATTATTTGTAGATCACTTTTATTGTTATTGATTCTTAAATATATTAATTGTGTGAGTCAAATTTAATAATGAAACAATACTGAACTTGTTTAAATTTTTTAGAACCAAAATAATAATTTATTAGTATTTTTAATACGCATTTCAAAAATTTATTTTGTACAAACTCTAATTACAAGTTATATTAATTAAAAATATCAATATTTTATGTATTAAAAATATATACAAATAGACTTATAATAAAATAATACATAATAAAAATAATTTATTCTCTAGTTTTTCAAAAATATTAAAATAATTAGTTTATATAGTCTAATTTATAACAAAAAATGTTTAAAAAAACAAAACAAAACCCCTTTGTTGCTAAAAAAAAACTACTAGAAGAATGACAGGCCTGTGATTGTGGAGAAGTGGGGACTAATAAGCTGTTGGCTAAGTGATGAAAGTGAGTGGAGTGATGAGTATCCAAATGCAAAAACAAAAGCACCACAAAACAGTGGTCGCCGGAGAAAGAGTAGTGGTTTATGTTTCTGGCTTTCTGCTGCAAAATGTGTCGTTATACGGACATGATATGACCTCATTTGAACTACACTTGTCGATGTTGACTTAATTCTACTCATTCCAATTTACTATACGTAAGCCGCGACGTCATCTTAATTATTACTTTCTGCTAACATCTATTATTCTTTTTAGACGGAAAATCTAACTATCCTCTTCAAGGGACAGGGTCTTAGAGCAGAGGATATTAAATTTGGAATTTATCAAAAATCACGTTAAAAGGCTTTTCCCGTTTTTATTAACGATCTTGTTAAAGAAATTTATTAAGACAGAAAATTTTGATAAAAATATAAAATAAATATTATTTTCTTATATATTTTCATGATTTTAAAAATAAAATTTTATGTTTTAATTTTTTTTAGATTCTCTAAATTTTAAATTTTATTTTAGAGGATAAAGTGTGATCTTTCACTATTTATTTTATAGATAGAACTAAGAAAAAATATAAAAAAATTCAAAAATAAGAAATCGCATTTTTATCTTTTATAGTAAAAATTCAAAATTTAAAAGATCTAAATTTATATTTTTAAAATACTCTTTAGTTAAATCCTATTTTGATTTGGAAATTTGTGTATAAATAATAAAAATTCTTAATCATAATTCAATTAAGAGTTATTATAAAATTCTAAATTGATTAGAGGTGAGGATGTAACATGTCTTATAAATATGTATGAATAATACGTCTCTTTTTTTTTTTGTAAAAGTATTTTGATGGATGAATATAAAATATTTTGTCATTATTCCTATTATTAAAAATAAAATTTTGTTGTTTATAGCATTAAAACGGACAATATCTATCGACTTAAGAATTAGTATAAAATCAAATGTCTAACTTTCTCATAAATTATTATTTGGATTTCTTTGTAGTATCATTCCACTATAATCGATCACTCGAAAAAAATTTGCATAAGTTGGCAGAGGGTCATGTTTAAAAACAAGAAAACAAGTTTTCTTCATTGACATTCAGTCACTTAACATTTCTTTGTTCATAACTACCCTCTACAATTAACACGCAATATTTATATGAAATATCAATATGTGAAAATTAATACAATATATGAACTTCGTAAAAACCCTTTGACTCCAATATACCCACATCATTCTAATTCAAGGATATATATAAAGAAAATTTTGAAAAAGTTAGATATATGCACAAGTATATTTTGATTAGAGCAAATTACAATGAAAAGCCTAATTAAATCTTTATATTTAATTTTTTGTCACCAACCTTTTTTTTATTTAGATAAGAAACTTTTGAATGATGTATATATGCACTAATACAATATTGAGAATTGCAAGAGGAGCATTGTGAAAATTTGGTGTGTATACAAAACTCTGAAAATCTGACATGCAAGTAAAATTTTGACAACCTAAATCACAATGAAACTACTGAAACTCAAGATAGAGTGCTAATAGAACTATTATAATAACTCAAAAAGATTAGCTTTTTTCATTGCAAATTAAGTGTCAAAATCATGGCAAACTTAATAATAAAACAAGCAATGCGTCGTTAAAGTATTTTCGGATATCAATTGTTGGAGTAGCATACAGAGGCACTTAAAGAGCCAAATAGAAGCGATAAAAACGATTGAGAAGGTGGGCGATACGAATGAGAAAGTAAGGAGAAAAAAAAGGAACATTCTTCAAAGTAGATATAACTATATAAGATTCTGATTTCATATTAGAATTCATAAATAAACTATATATATTATACTCAGATCTTTGTTTAATGTACAATGTAGGGTGCAAATTTCTATAAAACAATATAATCTTCGCCATAATCTAATCATAATATACTATTATATTATAATAGAAACAAAATTGAGAACTAAAATAATTCAGTCATAATTAACTAAAAATTTTTAATTTGATTTCATTTATATAACTTTTTTTATTTTGGTTTTTCATATCTCATTTTTTTATCATTCAATTTATTATATTGTATCTCTAACTATTAGAATGTAATATATTATATATTAACGAGATCTTTAATATATAATTTGATTATCATATATACGATTACATTAAAGATTAATCATAATAATATACTTTAAATGTCATCAATGTTAATGAATTTTTTTGTAATTATTAATTTATTATTTTTTATTGTTTTATTTTTATTGTACCAACGTAATATCGTAGAAGTTGGAGTAATCTAAATTTTAATTATCATTAATTTTAATTATTTTTTTTAAATCACTAATTTATTGTTTCACTTACGTAATATTTGTTCTATATTTTTTAAAGTGGAATAATAATTTGTTTTGATTTTTTAAACACAAAAATATTTTTAAATTTTATCATAATTAGATTTAAAAAAATATCAAATACTTAAATTAATTTATTTAATTGACAAATTTATTTCATCCATAAGTTCATAAACATAATATCCATAATTTTATATTAATAACATCCATAATTTCATACTCATAACATTCATAATTTTATAATATGATGTCCATAATTAATAAATTTTTACAATTAATATTATCAAATTTTAAATTATGTGTCTTATTATATTTTTTGAATTTCAAATTATGTGTCTTATTATATTTTTTAAATTATTATCTCATAGATATACTAATAGGTCATAATTTTAATTATTTTAATATTTTTTATTTAATATTTATATATTTTTTATTTTAATATAATGACTTAATAATTATTTTTAAAAATTTATTTCTCAATGTTTGTTTATATTTTATTTTTTATTTTCTAATAGTATATACGTAAAATATGAGTTGTATAGTAGAAATTGTTTAAATTTTTTAATTTAACATCTATAATTTTATATGTATAATATCTATAATTTTAAATATATAATATTTAATTAATGAATTGGTAGTAATTTATTATTTATTATTTTATTTTATAGGTTAAAACTAATAATTTTGAATCTTTTTAATAAATAGTTACTAATTAAATATAAGATGTTTTTATTTTTTATAAAATGTATTTAGGTGATTTGAAATTTTTTTAAAACTAAAAATATTAAAATTTAAAATTTTTATTTTAAAAAAATTATAAAATTATAATATAATAATAATAATAAAAGAGTATTTTTAGAAAAAAAATCAGAATAATATGACAATTCTATTGTCATTAAATTACTAATTTTAAGAGGATTTCTCTCAACCATTAAATTACTAATCTAGCCGCCATTAAGCTTTCGCGGTCAATGGCATTATTTAGGATAATATGATAATTCTATTGTCATTAAATTACTAATTTTAAAAATTAATTTTGTAAATGCTACCGACGTCTAAGTTGTTATTAATGAATTTAATATTTTTTATTATTTAAAAATTTTAATTACTTTACGAATGAGCCAGCTATGGGTAACAATAAATTATTTAATTTAATTTTTTTTAGTAAATGACTTACCGACATCTAAATCACTGGTAAACAATTTAATTTAACTTTTTTTTAAACTTCAAATTACTTTATTGACGACTTGGCAGTAGGTAATAATTAAATTTTTTAATTTAAGTTTTGTACTTAATTAATGATTCTTTAGTTTTTATTATATATTATGAGTCATAATTTAACTTTATTTTTGTTATTCTAAATTTGTAACGGATGATCTTAATAATCATTATTCTGACATAATGATCAACGGTCGTAACATCAACTCTATGTTTATAAAAATACCAATTTTTATATTTTAAAGAAGACTCAAATGATAAGTTCTATTTTATATCTAACATTCTATATTCATAGAATTATTATATATCTCTTAAATATTTACTGACTTGAACATCGAAGTGTCTTTTGTAGGTATCCACCATTCGTGTTCTTACCGAAGTATACATCTTTTAAAAATGGAAAGACAAGTTTGATTTTCTCAAAGACAAGATATGCATAAAAAATGTTATCATACAAGAACAATTGGCGCCCACCGTACGGCCGATAAACTAATTTCCTACTCTACTGATAAGATTCAATAATTTGAATTATATTCAAATACTTTGAATCAATTTTTAAATAACATTTACATATTTTAGCAATTTTCATATTCTATTTTTTTTAAGTAAAAGAACTCAACACAATAAGGTGGAGTAACAATAGAACAAAAAACTAAACAATAAATACAAAAAGCAATCTATAGTCATATCTGGCATTGCCATCAACAATCATTAGAATCAACTCCATTCCACTCTGTAGCTCATAAACGACCTATTAATAACTTCTACAATTCCTGCTTCTTGACTCTTGAAGATTCCGTTGTTCCTTTCCATCTATATGTGCCAAATGATAGCAAAAAAATCAATTAGCCACCTATTACACTCTTCCTTCCTTACAGTCACTCCTATCCAGCTCTTAAAACGTTGCTTAATTATCCCTGAAAAAGCCCACAATCTACCATAGTCAAATAACCACGCATACCACACCTGCCAAGTAAACTTACAACGAATAAGCAAGTGCTGAAAGTCCTCAATATCCTTTTTATATAAAATACACACACTATCATGTTGATCAATAATGCCTAACCGACGTAATTTCTCCTTAGTATTGACTCTACCAACTAGCACAAACCAGGTAATAACTCAATTCATGGAGGTACTAAATCTCTCCAAATGAAGCTAGTAAAATTATAGCTTGTAATATCCTCTGGAAGTGTTTTCGCCTGTAAAACCTACACAAAGAAGTTAGTAGAATAAACGCTTAATTTATCAAATTTTCACTCCAGTCAGTCTTCTATCTCAATTGTTAAGTTAACTGATCCTAGAACTTCATGAAGTTGGTTAACTAGTTTCAACTCCCATTGGAATAGTTCCCTTCTCCACTGAAAGTTTCATATCCACTTTAGCCCATCCTATAATCCACAATTTCCTATAACAGATCCGTTCTTATTTGAAATCAAGAAAAGCCTTGGGAAAGTGTCCTTCAACACACCAGTTGGTAACCAATTGTCCTCCCAAAATCGAACTCGTCTACCATTTTCTAGCTCCAAAGATAATCTTCGGATCATCTTCTCCCTCACCTCCTGTTCTTTTATCTACAACTGACAAATATCCTTCTATGGTTTCCCTCTAACAGGTACATACTATGACAAAGCAATACATTAGAATTTAAATTGTTCCAAAAACACACAATCTTCTTCCATAATCGATAATCTACCATAAAAAACTGCTACCACCATTTGAATAAAATTGATGTATTCTGAATTACTGTATCCCCTACTCCTAAACCTCATAGCTTTTTTGGAGTTTGTACTATTTATCTCATGCTTGCTATCTTCATTACTCCACAGAATCTCCTCTGTAGTGAGATTAATTTTTTCGCCATTGCTTTTGACATTTTGTACAAGCTAAGGTAGTACACTGGCAGACTAAGAAGTACTGATTTAATAAGAACCAACTTACCAGCTTTATTTAAAGTTTTTGCTTTTCACAAGCTGAGTTTCTCTTCCACCTTATCTATAATTGGTTTTCATGTCTTGACAAGTCTCAAATTCACTCCAAGTGGAACACCAAGATATTTAACTGGCAAGGATTCTTCTTTACACCCTAATAATCTATCTGCACATTCTTCGCGTCCACTCCCTCTCAAAATTAACTGGAATAAAGTTGGATTTACCAAAATTAATATTCATCCTAGACATCACCTTAACACATTGCAAAAGATTCTTGTAATTCCTGATTGTAACTTCATCCTGTAGATAGAACAAGATATTGTTATCTGTAAACTATAAGTGAGATAATTCAATATTGTCTCATCCAGCCAACAACAAAGAAATCTTGCTATTCCTCACAGCCTCAGCTACCATCCTATGGAGCACATCAACAATAAGAACAAAGAGAAAATGAGAGAAAGGATCTCCTTGCCTTAAACCTCATTCCAACTTAAAAGATTTAGATGGCAAACCATTTATCAGAATCAACATAGATGCCAAGCAAGAGCTTCTTGCCCATTGGCATGAAAAGTCTTATTTCTTTTCTTTTCTTCTTGTTTATGACCAGGAATAGGGACAAAGAACCCCTCTTGACCCCTGATCCTGAACCTGAGAAGACTCTAAGAAGTTTCTTGCCATTTGGCCTGACTTACATGAAGAGTGAACTTACCAACCCAAGCCTCCAAGGGTGCCTGAGTGAAGTAAAGTAGAGTTCACAGCTCAAGCCTCATTTGGTGGGAGTCAATATAATTTTCCCTGACATCAAACCTAAATTTGGTGTTGACTGTGCATCATCCACCAAGAAGGAAGGTCCCAAGAAGAAGGTGCTTAGAGGTTGGAGGAACAAGAAGATTCCCACTGAGGATTTCTCACTCGGAATGAGGGTAGTGTTAACTAAAAGCCCCATCATGCCTCATACTGTGAATAGGATCCTATCTCTTGAGCATGTTGAGCTAATCCATGAGAGCACAGGAAAGATATTCGCAGCGCAAGGTGAAGAGTTGAGTCCCTATGATGACCTCCATTCTTAGTGGAGCTGACTATCAAGCTAGTGACGATAAAGAAGCGCTTGTTGGGAGGCAACCCAACACTGAGTATCCTTTAGTTTTTCTTTCAGTTGTTTTATTTTCTTTGATTTCCATTATTCTTATTATTATTAGTTTTCCTTGGTTTAATGTCGTTTGTGATCATGCAAAGTATGTAGAACACGGACAGGAGGACTCTAAAGGAGAAACAAAACACCCTGGAGAGCATGTCATTTGAGTGTGCTGGCGCTAAATGCTCAGATTGGCATTTAGCGCCTGGGCTGGCAAGCAGAAGCTGGTGCTAAATGCCAGGAGGGCATTTAATGCCCTGAGGGCACAAAGGAGATGGCGTTAAACGCCAAGTGGGCATTTAACACCCATGATGGGCATAATTTTTAAGGCACTCATACTTCAAGTGCGCTAAATGCTAGGTGGGCGTTTAGCACTAGGCCTCGTCCCCTAAAAATAAAGGTTGTCGTTCTGTCATTAAATGCCAGGAGTGGCGTTTAACACCAGGATGGCAGCGGTAATACCACATTGGGGTGCTAAATGCTAGAGCTGGCGTTTAATGCCAACAATGCAGACTTCAAAGTTTTGAGGAAGGCATCCACGTGACCAACAGTCACTTCCCTTTTCCCCTTCCCTTTGACCATTCAACTCAACACCCTCTCTCTCCCCCTTACCCACTATACAATCCATATTCCTCTACCCATTTTCCAACATCACCCCCATCAACCTATCAAATCCCATCAATCTTTCAAATCCCTCTTTTTCATATTCCCTCCACCTAATCACCCCCCATCACTCCCACTTTCTCCCTCTCTTCATTAACCACGGTTAAGTACCCTCCCCCACTTCCCTATTTACCTTCTTTCACCAACCCCCCTTTTTTAACCGTGCTCACACCCCCCCATTTCTCTATAAATACCATTTCACTTTTCACTCCTTAACATACCTACCTTCATTTCAATCTTCTTCCTTACCTCCATACTCAACCCACTTTCCATCTTCCTACCCTTCCCATATTTTAACTGTAACACCTCCCTCCTTTCCCATCCATTTTATTTTTATTCTCCATTACATTATCACCACACCCTTACCCTTACTCACGACTATCTTCTTCTCCTTCCTTGACCGCACCCTAGCCCCTCTCTTTATCTCCGACATTTTCTCCCTTTACCTTATTTTCTCTATTACTATCATACGTTCACATACCCTATCCATTTTCACTATCTCTTTCACCCTTTTTCTATTTTACTTTGCTCGGGAGCGAGCAAAAATTTTAAGTTTGGTGTTGCGACACTCCACTTATCTCTTTTATCATTATCTATATGGCACCCAAGACTGGTGAATCCTCTTCAAAGAAGATAAAAGAAAAAACTTCCACATTCGGTCCCTATGACTTCACCCGGTTCCTTTCTAAGACCCATGAGAATCACTTCAATGAAATAGTGAGCAAGGAGGTTCGCTTTGATCTTCAGCCAGAGAAATACCCAGAGACTTGAGAACAGATTCTAAGAAAGGGTTGGGGAGTTCTGTCCAATCCTGTGACCGATGTAGGCATGCTTATAGGCAGGGAGTTCTATGACAATACTTGGGTGACTTACAAGTATGTCAGGGGTGTGAAATCGGACCCAAAAAACTGGTGCGCTATGGTCCGAGGGCGATCTTGGAGTTCGGTCCAAGGGGCAATCCTGGAGTTCAGTCCGGAGAGGGTAAGGGAGATATTGCAGTTACCACTATCTAGAGGCGACCCTCATTTTTACGTTCAAAGGGTCAATACTGACCAGAGAATGGATCAGATCCTTACTGATATCTACATCCCCGGAGCACAGTGGAGGAAGGATGCTAGAGGCCAGCCATATCAGCTGGGAAGGCACGATTTGAGGGAAGTTGCTCGAGGTTGACTGGAGTTCATCCAACGCTCCATCATCCTTACGAGCAACCGGTCTAAAGTTACTATTGACTGAGCCGTAATGATTCACTGCATCATGCTAGGTAATGAGCTAGAGGTACACCATGCGATCCCTTAGAAGCTATACAGATTGGCCGAGAAGGCCTCCACCTCTGCTAGATTGGCCTTCCCTCACTTCATCTTCTGCCTGTGTGAGGATGCCCGAGTCTATATTGATGGAGATATCCCTATTGATGTTGATGGACCTATCATAAGGAGGGTATGGAGCATGCTAGGGAGCTTGGACAAGAACCTCCACAGGAGCCTGTTCCCTCTCCTCAGTAGGAGCAGCCTGAGATGCCTTAGAGATTCTATTTCTCTCCTCATGACTACTGGGATCAGTCGACTACATCCATTGGGGAGTTGACATCTTCTGTTGATCAGCTGAGGATTGAGCATCAGGACCATTCTACCCTACTTCATCATCTAGTAGAGAAGCGACAGAGGCAGAGGCACGCCTTGGATGACCTAAAGTGCCAGAGAGGATTCTCGTGAGGGAGCAGCAACCACCATGACTGAGGTGGTTGAGTTTTATTATCTTCTGATTATTCTATTTTCTATTTTTCAGTGCTTTATCTTATCTCCCATTTTCTGTCTGAAAGCCTTTGCATGATTAGTAGTAGTATTTTATTGCTTTCTAGTTTAGTTATCTATTTTGATATTTTATGTTTATTTTAAAAAATATTTCATATATTGCTCACTGAGTTTGAAAAATCAAAAGAAAAAGAAAAGAAGTAGAAAAATGCATGAGACTTGAGTTATATATTATGAGTTATTCTGGTTACTTTGATGTGGTGGTATTAATTATGATTCTGAATGTATGAACTGAATAGTGCATATTTGATAGTGAAGTTAAGAATGTTGATTCTTGAGGTATAGGAACTTAGAAAAATATTATGGATTCTCCAAAACTCAGTGAGAAATCGATCATTGAAGCAAAACAAATAGCAAAAGTGGTGCGGGAAATCGAATTTCCCACGGCTTAACCGGCAAGTGGACTGGGTCATCCAAGTAATACCATAAGTGAGTGAGGGTCGATCCCATGAGGATTGTCAGACTGAGCAAATAATAGTTATGTTGTTGGACTTAGTCAGGCGAATTAGAAAAAAGGGTTTTGATAGTTGAAAACGTATAAACAATAAGCAAGGGAAATACAGAAAGCAATAAACAATTTGGTGTGAAAATAAAATGAGAAAACAGTTAAGGCTTCAGAGATGTTTATCTTTCGGTATTATAATGTCTTACCAACTATTTTAACAATGAATGATTGATTCTATGGCAAACCATAAATATATAAACCCTAATCTCTTAGTGATTTAGCCTCCTGTAACCTTCATCAACCGCCACTCTCGTGGTCACTTAACTCAGATTAGAGGGTGAAGTTTTGAAAACTAGTTTATACCACGAAGGCCCTAATCACCCCAAAACTGGATGAATAAATGTTGCTTATCCCCATCGGTTTGTGTAATTAGCCGTTTAAGAGGAGTGTTTTCAAGCTGTAGCTCAAGCGAGATAACTCTCTCGAAAATCACAAGAACTTAGGTAGAAAAGGGTCATACTCTCGTTCCACCCAGTTCATAAGATTAAGATCGAAAATAATCCTTAGAATTGAATCAAACATAAATTAAAATAGAATAATGATGATCTTAATCCATAGAATTAAACAGAGTTCCTAACCTTAATGCTGTCTAATGATACGTGATCGAGTGTCTCCTCTGGGGAGGAAGAAAGTCCCCTATTTATAGTAAAAACCTCTAAGACTAAACCTAGAATTCAAATTCAAACTAAATCAAAACAAAATCAAATCAAATCTTTTGATTTGAAAATAAAATATTGAATTCTAAACCTAAAAGATTTTGTTTGTAAATAAAAATAACTAAAATATGATAAAGGATTAAAAGCTAAATCCCACTAAAGATGCTCTCTTGGGTGAGTTTCACCCGTATTTGGCCCCTTCCTGGCATTTTTCTAGCGTTTCACGCTGGCAGGGAAAAGTTCTGGTGCTGGTTCTGTCCCGCTTGGGTGCTAAACGCCAGGCTTTGCATTTAGCGCTAGATTTGGCAGTGATTTCAAAAGAAAAGTATAGACTACTATATATCTTTGGTAAGCTTTGGAAGTTGGCTTTCCAACGCTGTTGAGACCAAGTCAATTGGACCGATGTAGCTCAAGTTATGCTCGTTGGAATGCAAGGAGGTTAGGGTTGACAACATCTACTATCTTTTCTTTGTTTTTGCACAAAACTCTGCCAAATTCGCCCAAATTTTACCTAAAATCATAAAAATACCAAAACAACTCAAAGTATCATCGAAAGACCAAGCTAAGAGGTGGTTAAATAACCAACCTAAGGCTAGCATAAGGACATGGAAACAGCTGTAAAAAAAATTTCTAAATCAATATTTCCCTCCAAAACAGATGACATAGCTAAGGCTGAACATCCAAGATTTTAAACAAGGAGATAATGAATCTCTTTATGATGCCTGGGAGAGATACAGAGATATGCTAAGAAAATGCCCCTCTGAAATATTTTCAGAGTGGGTGCAGTTAGACATCTTCTATTATGGGCTTACAGAGAAAGCTCAGATGTCTTTGGATCACTCATTTGGTGGATCTATACACATGAGAAAGACAATTGAAGAAGCTCAAGAGCTCATTGATACAGTTTCCAGAAATCAGCATATGTACCTAAGTAGTGAGTCTTCCATGAAAGAAGAGGCTAAAACAGTAACTGCTGAACTCAGTCGTGCAGAACAAGTTACTGAATTCAACCAGCAATTAGATTTTCTAACAAAATAGCTAACCGAATTCAAGGAGATATTACAAGACACAAGAAAGGCTAATATGAATATGGAAGTACAGTTGAAGCAAACAGAATAACAGTTATCAAAACAAATAACAGAAGAATGTCAAGCAGTTCAATTAAGAAGTGAAAAAACATTAACTACCTCACTTTAAGGCAGCAGGAATCCAAGAGATGAACAAATTGCTACCCAAAATCCCTCTGAAGACAGTAAGAGCCCAGAGAGGAGTAATTCTAGCGCTCAAAGGGTGGAGAGCTGGCGTTAAACGCCCAACCCATGCTCAGTTCTGGCGTTCAAACGCCAGAAACAAGTAAAGGGTTGGCATTGAACGCCCAAAGGAAGCTCAGTTCTGGCATTCAAACGCCAGAAACAAGTAAGGAGTTGGCGTCTAACGTCACTCCAGCTTCCAACCCTGGCATTCAAACGCTAGTGAGGGATCAGACACATACAAGTGCTGATAGCAATCCCTCTAAAAAGGCTTCTCCAACCACATCTGTAGGAAATAAACCTGCAGCAACTAAGGTTGAGGAATACAAAGCCAAAATGCCTTATCCTCAGAAACTCCGCCAAGAGGAACAGGATAAGCAATTTGCACGCTTTACAGACTATCTCAGGACTCTTGAAATAAAGATTCCGTTTGCAGATGCACTTGAGCAAATACCCTCTTATGCTAAGTTCATGAAAGAGATCTTAAGTCATAAGAAGGATTGGAGAGAAACTGAAAAAGTTTACCTCACTGAAGAATGCAGTGCAGTCATTCTGAAAAGCTTACCAGAGAAGCTTAAAGATCCCGGAAGCTTCATGATACCATGCACATTAGAGGGTACTTGTACCAAGGAAGCTCTATGTGATCTTGGAGCAAGTATCAACCTAATACCTGCATCCACTATCAAAAAGCTTGGTTTGACTGAAGAAGTCAAGCCAACCCAGATATGTCTACAACTTGCTGATGGCTCCATTAAATACCCATCAGGCATGATTGAAGACATGATTGTCAAGGTTAGGCCATTTGCCTTTCCCACTTACTTTGTGGTGCTGGAAATGGAGGAGCACAAGAGTGCAACTCTCATTCTAGGAAGACCTTTCCTAGCAACTGGACGAACACTCATTGACGTCCAAAAAGGGGAATTAACCCTGAGAGTCAATGAGGATGGGTTTAAGTTGAATGTTGTCAAAGCTATGCAGCATCCAGACACCCCAAACGACTGCATGAGCATTGATATTATTGACTCTCTGGTGAAAGAGGTCAATATGACTGAGAGTCTCGAATCAGAGCTAGAGGATATCTTTAAAGATGTTCAGCCTAATTTGGAGGAACCAGAGAGAATAATAGAACCTCTGAAAATCCTTCAGGAAGAGGAGAAACCTCCTAAACCCGAGCTCAAATCATTACCACCATCCCTGAAATATGCATTTCTGGGAGAAGGTGACACTTTTTCAGTAATTATAAGCTCTACCTTAGAGCCACAGGAAGAGGAAGCACTAATTCAAGTGCTGAGGACACACAAGACAGCTCTTGGGTGGTCCATCAGTGATCTTAAGGGCATTAGCACAGCCAAGTGCATGCACAAGATCCTTGGAGGATGACGCTAAGTCAGTGGTTCAACCACAGAGGCGGCTGAATCCAGCCATGAAAGAGGTGGTGCAGAAGGAGGTCACTAAATTACTAGAGGCTGGGATTATTTATCCTATTTCTGATAGCCCCTGGGTGAGCCCTGTCCAAGTCGTCCCTAAGAAGGGTGGCATGACAGTGGTTCATAATGAAAAAAATGAACTGGTTCCTACAAGAACAGTTACAGGGTAGCGTATGTGTATTGATTACAGAAGGCTCAATACAGCTACCAGAAAGGATCATTTTCCTTTACCATTCATAGACCAGATGCTAGAAAGACGAGTAGGTCATGAATACTACTACTTCCTAGATGGATATTCAGGTTATAATCAAATTGCAGTAGATCCCCAGGATCAAGAGAAAACGGCATTCACATGTCCATCTGGAGTATTTGCATATAGAAAGATGTCATTTAATCTGTGCAATGCACCTGCAACCTTTCAAAGGTGCATGCTCTCTATTTTCTCTGATATGGTGGAAAAATTTTTGGAAGACTTCATGGATGACTTTTCAGTATTTGGAGACTCATTCAGCTCCTGTCTTGACCATCTAGCACTTTATCTAAAAAGGTGCCAAGAGACTAACCTGGTTTTAAACTGGGAGAAATGTCACTTTATGGTGACTAAAGGAATTGTCCTTGGGCACAAAATTTTAAACAAGGGAATAGAGGTGGATCAAGCTAAGGTAGAGGTAATTAAAAAAATTACCACCATCTGCCAATGTTAAGGCAATCAGAAGCTTTCTGGGGCATGCATGATTCTATAGGAGGTTTATAAAAGATTTTTCAAAAATTGCAAAATTTCTAAGTAATCTGCTAGCTGTTGACACACCATTTATCTTTGATAAGGAGTGTCTGCAGGCGTTTGAGACTCTGAAAGCTAAGTTGGTCACAACACCAGTCATCTCTGAACCAGACTGGATATTATCATTTGAACTAATGTGTGATGCCAGTAACCATGCCATTGGTGCAGTGTTGGGACAAAGGCATGACAAGCTTCTGCACGTCATTTATTATGCCAGTCATGTTTTAAATGACGCACAGAAGAACTACACAACCACAGAACAAGAGTTACTTACAGTGGTTTACGCCATTGACAAGTTTAGATCTTATTTAGTAAGATCAAAAGTGATTGTGTACACTGACCATGCTGCTCTTAAATATCTTCTCACAAAGCAGGATTCAAAACCCAGACTCATAAGATGGGTATTGCTTCTGCAAGAGTTTAATATAGAAATAAGAGACAGAAAAGGGACATAGAACCAAGTAGCAGACCACCTGTCCCGAATAGAACCAGTAGAAGGGGCGTCCCTCCCTCTTACTGAGATCTCTGAAAATTTTTCAGATGAACAACTCTTTGCCATCCAGGAAGTACCATGGTTTGCAGACATTGCAAACTACAAGGCTGTGAGATTCATACCCAAAGAGTATAGTAGGCAGCAATCCAAGAAATTAATCTCGGATGCAAAGTACTATCTGTGGGATGAACCATATCTCTTCAAGAGATGTGCAGACGGAGTAATCCGTAGATGTGTGCCTAAAGAAGAAGCACAAAAGATCCTCTGGCATTTCCATGGATCACAGTATGGAGGACATTTTGGAAGTGAGCGAGCAGCCACAAGAGTCCTCCAATGTGGCTTCTACTGGCCTACTCTCTATAAAGACTCCCGAGAGTTTATACTTAATTGTGACAGTTGCCAAAGATCCAACAATCTGCCTCATAGTTATGCCATGCCTCAACAAGGGATCTTGGAGATTGAGTTGTTTGATGTATGGGGTATTGACTTCATGGGGTCTTTCCCACCATCATACTCAAACACTTATATTCTGGTGGCAGTGGATTATGTATCCAAATGGGTGGAAGCTATTGCAACACCCACTAATGATACTAAGACAGTGCTGAAATTCCTCCATAAACATATCTTCAGCAGATTTGGTGTCCCTAGAGTACTAATCAGTGATGGGGGTGCTCATTTTTGCAATAAACAAGTTTACTCTGCTATGGTTTGATATGGAGTTAGCCACAGGGTAGCAACTCCATATCATCCACAGACAAATGGGCAAGCTGAAGTCTCTAATAGAGAACTTAAAAGAATCTTAGAACGGACTGTGATTAACCGTAGAAGGGATTGGGCAAGAAGCTTGGATGATGCTCTGTGGGCATACAGAACAGCATTCAAGACTCCTATAGGGACCTTTCCATACCAGCTTGTGTATGGAAAAGCCTGTCACTTGCCAGTGGAATTGGAACATAAGGCCTACTGGGCAACCAGATTCCTAAACCTTGATGCCAAGTTAGCTAGAGAAAAACGATTGCTCCAGTTAAACGAGCTAGAGGAATTCAGACTCAATGCTTTCGAAAATGCAAAAATTTACAAAGAGAAAGCAAAAAGATGGCATGACAAGAAATTGTCATCCAGAGTCTTTGAGCCAGGGTAGAAAGTTCTGCTGTTTAACTCTAGGCTCAGATTATTCCCCGAAAGGTTGAAATCCCAGTGGAGAGGACCATATGTGATTACAGGTGTGTCACCATATGGATATGTAGAGCTTCAGGATAATGACTCTTAACAAAAAATTCATTGTTAATGGACAGAGAGTCAAACATTATCTTGAAAGCAATTTTGAGCAAGAATGCTCAAACTGAGACTTGATTAAAGCTCAGTAATAGTCCAGCTAAAGACAATAAAGAAGCGCTTGCTGGGAGGCAACCCAGCCATTAACAAAGCTTATTTGTTAATTAATTGATAAATTTACAGGTTCATATTAATTTTCTTCAAGGTAAAGTATTAATTGTATGAGTTCACAGAGTTACAGAAGGATTCAGAGGATAAAATAGCAAAAAAAAAGAAGCTCACTGGTGCGAAAATGCCAGTAAGAGCTGTTTTGGGCATTAAATGCCCAAAAGAAGCATCTACTGGGCGTTTAACGCCAGTAGAGATAGCCATCTGGGCGTTAAACGCCAGAAAGAAGCAGCTTCTGGGCATTTAACGCCAGATTTACAGTGTCCTGGGCGTTCAGAAAAATGCCCAGTGATAAGGGAGTTTTTGGCGTTTAACGCCAGCTAGAAGCAACAGCTGGGCGTTAAACACCCAGACCAAGCACCAACTGGGCGTTAAATGCCCAAAACATGCAGCAGTTAGGCGTTTAACGCCAGGATTGTGGAAGGGAGGAAGTTTTTGTTCCCAACTTGATTTTTTTTCAAATTTTCATGTTTCCATCCATAATTTCTTGCATAAACATATTACAAATCCTAATTTTTCAAATCCTTTTTCAAAGATTTCAAATGTATCTTAATTCTAAACATAAATCTTTTTTTTTTAAAATCCTCTTCAACTTCTTTTCATATCTTTTTCAAAACTCAATTATCTTTTTGAATTCTTTTCAAATCTTTTTAAATTCTTCTCAAAATTCAGATTTATCTTTTTCAAATATCTTTCATATCTTTTCAATTTTAAATTACATATTTTTCCTATCATACTTATCTTTTACAAATCATATCTTCTATCCTATCTTTTTCAAAAAATTTTGAAAACCCACCCCCTTCCCTTTAAATCAACGTTCGGCTCCCTCATATCCTCCACAATTCAAACTTGGCTCTCCCTCTATCCCTCTCCTTTCCTTTCTTTTGCTTGAGGACAAGTAAACCTCTAAGTTTGGTGTGTTTATCTGTGATCACTAAACCAATACCCACTAAGATCATGGCTCCTAAGGGAAAACAAACCACTCCAAGAGGCAAGAAAGAGAATATTCCAAAACCACTTTGGAATCAAGGGAAGTTCTTAACCGAAGAACATTCAGACCATTACTACAAAATAATGGGTCTAAGGTCAGTGATCTTGGAAGTTAAATTTGATCTGAAAGAAGACGAATATCCGGAGATCCAAGAGCAAATTCGAAACAGGAGCTGGAAAATCCTAGCTAATCCTGAAACAAAGGTGGGAATAAACATGGTTCAGGAATTCTACTCTAATCTGTGGCAAACAGACATGCAGAGAATAGCTGGAACCGCCTTCTATGACTATCGAATTTTGGTCAGAGGGAAGATTGTTCACCTCCACCCTGACAAAATCAGGGAGATCTTCAAGCTACCTCAGTTGAAAGATGACCCAGACTCCTTTAATAGGAGAATGATGAGAACAAATAAGGGTTTCGACGAAATTCTAGAGGACATATGCCTCCCTGGAATCAAGTGGACAACCAACACAAAGGGTGTCCCAAATCAACTCAAGAGAGGAGATATCAAACCAGTCGCCAGAGGCTGGCTGGACTTCATTGGGTGTTCTATACTGCCCACTAGCAACCGCTCTGAAGTCACCATCAAAAGAGCAGTAATGATCCATTGCATTATGTTGGGAAAGAAGTGAAAGTTCATCAGCATCTCTTGTGAACTTGACACAATTGCAAACAAAAACTCCAAAAATGCCAAATTGGCTTATTCAAGCTTAATCTCTATGCTATGTAAAGATGTTGGGGTAAAGATGGGAGTAAATGAGTAAATCTCAGTTGAGCAACCAATCACCAAAAAGTCAATGGAAGGACAACAAGTGCAGGATGACCCCATCAAGAGGAAAGCACAGGAGTTCCTCCCAAAAATCCCTCAAATTGAATACTGGAAGCGTCTTAAAGCATCTGTCACCAAGTTGCAAGAAGCTATGGACCAACTAAAGGAAGAACAGCAAAATCAAAGTAGCATGCTTTGCAAACTGCTTAGGGAACAAGAAGAGCAAGGGCGTGAACTGAAGCAACTGAAGCGTCAGAAGCTATCTCTTAAAGGGCCAAGCACCCCACAGACTAAAGGAGCATCCACCTCCCAAAATAAAGGTTGTTGAGTCCTAATCTTTGCCTTAACTCTGTGATAATTGTTCTTATTAGGAATTTACCTTAGAAGTTATATATGAGTAGTAGTAATTAGTATCCCTATTTTTATTTTATCTCCAATTAAGCTATAATTTATTTTTCTCATCATCATCAAACATGAATAAAATAACAGATTTTTAGAATAAGGAGGCAATATTTTTTTGAGTTTTTAATAAGCAAAATTCTAATTATTTATATGTGGTGGCAATACTTTTTATCTTCTGAATGAATGCCTAAACAGTGCATATTTTTTATATTGAATTTTATGAATGTTAAAATTGTTGGCTCTTGAAAGAATGATGAACAAGAGAAATTTATTGATGATCTGAAAAATCATGAAATTGATTCTTGAAGCAATAAAAAGCAGTGAAAAAAAAGAGAGAAGGAGCAGCAGAAAAAATCAATAGCCCTTTAAACCAAAAGGCAAGGGTAAAAAGGATCCAAAGCTTTGAGCATCAATGGATAGGAGGGCCCAAGAAAATAAATCCAGGCCTAAGCGGCTAAATCAAGCTGTCCCTAACCATGTGCTTGTGGCATGCAGGTCTAAGTGAAAAGCTTGAGACTGAGTGGTTAAAGTCGTGATCAAAAGTAAAAGAGTGTGCTTAAGAACTCTGGACACCTCTAATTGGGGACTCTAGCAAAGCTAAGTCACAATCTGAAAAGGTTCACCCAGTTATGTGTCTGTGGCATTTATGTATCCGGTGGTAATACTGGAAAACAAAGTGCTTAGGGTCACAGCCAAGACTCATAAAGTAGCTGTGTTCAAGAATCAACATACTAAACTAGGAGAATCAATAATACTATATGAATTCTAAGTTTCTATGGATGCCAATCATTCTGAATTTCAAAGGATAAAGTGAGATGCCAAAACTGTTCAGAAGCAAAAAGCTACTAGTCCCGCTCATCTAATTAGAATCTGAGCATCACTTAGAACTCTGAGATATTATTGCTTCTTGATTTCTTTTTATCCTATTTTATTTATCTAGTTGCTTGGGGACAAGCAACAGTTTAAGTTTGGTGTTGTGATGAGCGGATATTTTATACGCTTTTTGGGGGGTAATTTCATGTAGTTTTTAGTATGTTTTAGTTAGTTTTAGTATATTTTTATTAGTTTTTAGGCAAAATTCATATTTCTAGACTTTACTATGAGTTTGTGTATTTTTCTATGATTTCAGGTATTTTCTGGCTGAAATTGAGGGAGCTGAGCAAAAATCTGATTCAGGTTGAAAAAGGACTGCTGATGCTGTTGGATTCTAACCTCCCTGCACTCGGAATAGACTTTTTGGAGCTACAGAAGTCCAATTGGCGCGCTCTCAATTGGTTTGGAAAGTAGACATTCAGGGCTTTCCAGCAACATATAATAGTCCATATACGATGTAAACTGGCATTTAACGCCAGTTCCATGTTCCATTCTGGCGTTAAACGCCAGAAACAGGTTGCAAATTGGAGTTAAACGCTCAAAACAGGTTACAACCTGATGTTTAACTCCAGAAACAGCCCAAGCACGTGAAAAGATCAAGTCTCAGCCCCAGCACACACCAAGTGGGCCCCAAAAGTAGATTTCTGCACTGTTTATCTCAGTTTACTCATTTTCTGTAAACCTAGGTTACTAGTTTAGTATTTAAACAACTTTTAGAGATTTATTTTGTACCTCATGACATTTTAGATCTAAACGTTGTACTCTTTGAAGGCATGAGTCTCTAAACTCCATTGTTGGGGGTGAGGAGCTCTGCTGTGTCTCGATGAACTAATGCAAGTACTTCTGTTTTCCATTCAAACACGCTTGTTTCTATCTAAGATATTTATTCGTACTTAACCATGATGAATGTGATGATCCGTGATACTCATCACCATTCTCAATCTATGAACGCGTGCCTGACAACCACTTCCGTTCTACCTTCGATTGAATGAGTATCTCCTGGATTCCTTAATCAGAATCTTCGTGGTATAAGCTAGAATCCATTGGCAGCATTCTTGAGAATCCAGAAAGTCTAAACCTTGTCTGTGATATTCCGAGTAGGATTCAGGGATTGAATGACTATGACGAGCTTCAAACTCACAAGGGTTGAGCGTAGTGACAGACGCAAAAAGATCAATGGATCCTATTCCAGCATGAGTGAGAACCGATAGATGATTAGCCGTGCGATGACAGCGCACCTGAACCACTTTCACTGAGAGGACGGATGGTAGCCATTGACAACGGTGATCCACTAACACACAGCTTGCCATAGAAGGAACTTTGCGTGCATGAAGAAGATGACAGTAGGAAAGCAGAGATTCAAAAGACAAAGCATCTCCAAAACTCCAACACATTCTCCATTACTGCGTAACAAATACTCATTTCATGCTCTTTCACTTTTTACAATTGAAACTAAAGAACCCTATTGGTATCCTGACTAAGAATAATAAGATAACCATAGCTTGTTTCAAGCTGGCAATCTCCGTGGGATCGACTCTTACTCACGTAAGGTATTACTTGGACGACCTAGTGCACTTGCTGGTTAGTTATGCGGAATTACATAGTGTGAGTGTAATTTTCGTGCACCAAAGCTCCACCGTTAGATGGTGGTGGGTGGTGATGATGCTGGTAAACAATGATGGCACTAGATGGCTGTGTGGAGGTCCCAGCTCTCGGCTGCTCAACTGCGTAGCCAGCTGGCTCTGATGCTATCTCAGCTCTCGGCTCGGCTACAACTGCTGGCTCCTCAACTCTAGGCTCCTTAGCTCTATACTCTTCAGGTCTCCGTTCAGGTGTCTGGACTGCCTGGCCAGCTTCAGCTGCTAGCTCCTCAGATGCAGGCTCTTCGGCCTCAGGCTCTGGTGTATCTGGAAGAGGTGGCCCAGGATCGCGATCGTCAAACTTTGCCACTATCCAGTGGAAGCGGTAAGCATTACGGCGCTCAATGAGGTGCAGAGTCTGCAAGATCTGCCTACCCAGCTCATAAGGCGTCTGGAGTTGGGGTACAGGTGCGGGTGCTAAAGGGGGTGCTAGAGGCTCTGCTGCTGTTGATGTGGGCTCAGAAGTCTTTCTCTTCTTCAGAGGCGGTCCTTCGTAGTCTCCATATGGCAGAAAAGGATGCTTACTGTTGTAGATAGACGTCCCGTCTGTTGGACGTCTGTCTACACCAGATAAGGCTGCAAATCTGGTGATCAATGATAGAAAGGAAATGTTGAATTTCAGCTGTTGGTTCACCTTCATCATTGACTTTCTGATAAGGGGAAGAACAAAGATTCTCTTTCCATCCAGAATAGCGCATAGTAACACTGCCACCCGGACTCTGATATGCGTGGTATGCGTGCTCGGAAGAATGTAGTCCGTGATGATTTGCTGCCAGATCCTTGCCTCTGGGTTGAGGTTAGTGCACGCAATGCTCAACGGAACCGCATTGTCCCCTTTACTGTACTCCCATCTAGCTTCAGGCTGGCCTATCTTTTCCAGAACCACATCCAAAGAAATCTTGCCCGTTGAGACGCCCCTCATTACTTGAGTATAAGTGTCGTGAGCTGGAGGAATATGCGAAATATCTAAGAGGGCCTCTAAAGCAGTATTAGAGGTGCCGAGAGTGACACCTCTGAGAAAAATAGTTTTGGCATCCCTCTTTAGGAGATTTGCGTAAAATTTCTTGACCTGGTGTTCATTTACTTCTACCGGGTCAGATTTTACGAATCCCCAATGATAAAAATCAAGTCTGTTAAGGATCGCATCTGCATATTTCTCAGGCAGGTTTAGCTTTCTCTCATAATGAAAGGCATATTTTTCTAATTTCTTATATTGCTCTTGAACTTCAGAGTTAATGAACATGTCTGGTTGGTCACTTGGGGGAACAGGAGGAGGACGAACCAAAGGGTTGTCTTTTTCCTTCCCCTTGCAAGTCATCCTGAAGAAGGAAAAATAGAATACAACTCAGGAGAACAGATAAAAGTCACAGAATTCAGAGGAGATAATCAAACAATTAATTAAGAGCTAGTGAGGTAAACGGATACTAAATCAAGGAAAAAACATGTATGCAGTAGTGAAATGGTCAAAAAGGAAATGTGTTTCCGTAAATCAAGCAACCTACATAGCAAATGAATGAGCAAACAAACAATGAAAGCATATACATGACTTAGGTGTATTAATGCAAGTGAATTGAATTGAGAGACATTGATTATCACACTTTTGCATTAGAAATTGGAAGGTTTGCAAAACTTGGCATAAAGAGCAATAATCAAGGTCGCATTGAAAGCATGTACCTATTCATGTTGAAAAGATAACTAATAAGCACATACACACAACTTCTCGTCCAAAGCAATACTCCATTGAAAAATAGATGGCATTGCTCAAAAACATAAAGGAACAAGTGCTATGTATATGTCAAAAATGCATGAATAGCATTTGATCAATTTACAAAACTACACTATATGTACTGCTACAAAAAGCACCAAACAGATTTCAAAATTGGAAGTTTAATGCTAGTTTGGTGTGTGAGCGAAAAGGAATGGGCAGTTAACATATAGTGCAGTAAATCAGCATGCTATGCACTTAAAGGTACCAAATAGAATAATCAATACTATCAAATTCAATCCAATTTGGTCTCGAGAACAAAATCATAAGTGCATAGTTGGAAGGTTTATTGTCAAATGATGATATGCACAGCAAACTTGACATCAAACAAGATAATCACAAGGCAAAACAAAGTTCAGATTGATGTTTTAGAACAAGGAATTTGCAAAGTGCATTACTAAACCATCTTAGGCAGCATTCAGAGCCAACAGAGAATTGCACTATATGAAAATAAAATGCCAAATGAAAGCAAAATCCAAGCTCTTCTGCTGATCAGACAAAGAAATCAGACAAAAACTTCATTCAGACATTTCAGCAAGCATAATATGTGTAGAAATCATGAGCAGTCATCACAGTTCAATATATATATTGCATCATTCAAAGTGCAGGAAGAAGCAATAGCATTTAATATCAGGCACAGCAACATCATCAGTCTCAGCAACATTCAATAACAGACAACCAGCATCACATATATTCAATCCAGAAATCACAAGTCATCTAGCCTATAGCCACCTAATAACTAAAGCAAAATAAAAAAGCAGAAGTAAAAAGAAGCAATAACATGAAATAGAGAATGAAGGAAACAGGGCAGGGGAAACAGGGTGTGAACTTGGAATGCAGAAGAAGAAGGATTGAAGGAAGGTGAGGGCGAGACAAAGAGGGGTGCAACGGCACAGGGGTCCGCCGCTGCTAGTGGTGTCGCCGGAGCTAGAAGGGCGCGGCTAGGGCTGGGCGCTGGCGCGGAGGCAAAGACAGGGGCAGAGGGAGAAGGAGGGCAAAATGTAGGTGAGAGAAGGGAAATAAAAGGAAGAGAGAAAGAGAGAGGGGCGACGGCGGCGTGGTGGTCGCCAGCCGTGTTCATCCACGGAAGAAGGAGGTGGTAGTTGAGAGTGAGGTGGGTAGGTTAAGAGAGAAGAAAAGAAAAGGGTTCGGGTGGTGGGAGGAAACTGAAGCGCGAGTCCCCTTTCTTTTTGAATTAACATTTGAAAAGGGGCCTGTGCGGATGCACAAGGTCGTGTGCGGACGCACACAAGGAGAAAGAGAGAGGTATGCGCGCGCACAGGGTCCTGCGGACGCTACGAGCAGAAGATATAACGCGACCTATGCGGGCGCACAACGGGGTGTGCGCTCGCACAGAAGGAGAAAAGGGGTGGCGTACGATCGCACAAGAGGTGCGGTCGCTGCGACTAGAGGGGCTTGTTCAGGCTGCGCGGGCGCACAAAGGGTGTGCGCTCGCACGTGTTGTTTTTTTTTCAAAAGGGGAAAACATGTGCGGCCACACGCATGGTGTGCGGATGCATGGAATGAGAAGGGTAGTGTTCCCACCCATAGCCTGTGCGCGTGATGGGAACAGAAGGGGTGTTTAAGGGCGTGCGTGCGCATGTTGCTGTGCGTACGCACAGGAACTGTAAAACAGGGGGCCTGTGCGGACGCACAAGGCTGTGCGCACGCACAGGTCTCTATTCCTGTAACAAAAATTATGCCTCCAAGGCATCAAACTTGACATCCAAAACAGGTTTTCAAGTCCCAAATCATCATAAAACTTCCAAAAACACATTATTTCACTAAAATTACCTAACAACCATCAAAATAAATCTAACCAACCAAGCAAACTAACCAATTATTCATGAAACAAAAGCCAAAAGAGAGAAAGCTAGAAAGATATTACCATGGTGGGGTGTCTCCCACCGAGCACTTTGGTTTTAAGTCCTCAAGTTGGACTTTTGAGTGAAGCTAGTGTCATGGTGGCTTATGCTTCCACTCATCCTTGAGTTGCCACCTGTGCTTGTTCCTCAAGAATCCTCTGAGATCCCAAACGAAGTACATTAAGCTCCTAAGCAACCTTAAGCAAGAATTTGGGATCTAAAATTGTTGATTGTAGACATGTATGCCCAGATCCCACACTTTGGTTTCTCTATCATCCTCTTGTTGACCTTCACTTGTGCCATTGGATGAACAACCTTCCCAAACACCTTTTAAGCACCCAATTGAACATTGGACTTCTCTAAATTGGACCTTACACCGCTTGTTCCTTGAATTTCTTTGAGAACCAACACCCAACCCTTCACCATTTAGCACTCTAAGAAGCACCCTAAGTTGATAATCCATTTTCAAGAGAGCAAATTGATGTGGGCCTATGAAGCTCATTGAAGAAATTGTTACCCACTCAATTTGTCCCTGGGGTGGAGTTATCCTATCAAGCTCTTGCATGTATGCCCTAACTTCTTGGATGATCGCCTCTTACTCATCACTCTTTTCTAGCTCTTCCCCTTCTCTCTCAAACTCCAAAGTGGAAGGCTTCTCAAGATCATTGAGGGGGTTGACCAAGGTGGACAAAAAATCATTGATGATGCAATCCACTTCTTGATTGAACTCCCTCAATTCTCCGTTTACCTCTTCCGGTTCACTAGTCCTACCTTCTGATAAACCCCAGTTTTGTGGTTTATCTTGTGCTTATTTTAGGGGATTTTATCACCTTTTCCCACATTTATTCAATGAAATAGCATGGTTTTGTAATTCTCCCTTAATTTATGCTTAAAAGTAAAAACATGCTTTTTAGGCCTTAAATTGGTGATTTTAATTCACTTTAATTCCATTCGATCCCTTGATGTGTTTGTTGAGTGATTTCAGGTTCATAAGGCAAATATTGGATGGAAGAAGTGAGGAGAAAAGCATACAAGTGGGAGAACTCATGAAGAAATGAAGGAACCGTAAAGCTGTCAAGCATGACCTCTTCGCACTAAAATGACTATAACTTGAGCTACGAGGTTCAAATGAGGCGGTTTTAGTTGCGTTGGAAAGCTAACATTCGGGGCTTTAAAATGATATAAATTTTGTCATATGTTGCTTCACTTTAAGGGGCACGCACGCGCCATGCACGCGTGCGCACCGATTGAGAACGTGATTCACTAAAGTGAAATCGTGGCCAGCGATTTTTAGAGCATTTTGGGCCCAACCCAACTTATTTCTAATACTATTTCATGCAGAATTCAAGCTTGGGCAAGGGGGCAATTGTTTGTAGCTTAGCATCATGTAGGTTAGTTTCTAGAGAGAGAAGCTCCCTATTCTCTCTAGAATTAGGTTAGGGTAGGTTAATCTCTCTTAGATCTAGGTTCAATTTCATGTTTTCATCTTAATTCTTCTATGAATTCTTGCTTCTACTACTCTATTCTTCTTAGTTCTCTTGTCAATTTTACATTTATGTCTCTTTTATGTTTATGAACAATCATGTTGGATCTTGTTTACTTTTAATGCAATTTAATGTTTGTTGTTCTTTTATTGTTGATTTAAGTGGTGAATTTACTTTTCTTGCAATTTGTAGTTATTAAATTTATTATTCTTGCATTTTTACCATGCTTTCCATTTGTACCCACCAAGTGTTTGACAAAATGCTTGGTTGGGCTTTAGAGTAGATTTTGAGCATTCTTGGCTTGGAAAGAGTAATTAGGCAATCTTGAGTCATAAAAAATCCAACTCATGTTGGTGATCTAGAGTTGTTAGCTAATATTGTTTCCATTGACGCTAATCTTTTGCTAATTTAATTAGTAGGTTGATTAGGACTTTCGGATTGAGATTAGCTAGTCTTATTAGACTTTCTCTCGTGGAAGATAATATGATACCTTCTTCCAATATTGGAGATGATGTAATGAGATAAATTCTTGTTTATATTTGTGACATGATTAATTAGTCTTGTTTGACATTCTCACTATGAGAAGATGACATGATACCTTCTTCCGTTTATTGGAGTTGACTAAATAAGATGAATTAATCAATGCATGACTAGGATAGAAAGCCTATGATCTCAACCATTGCCATGAATGTCTCTCTTTATTACTTGCTTTCTTTAATTGCTTACTTGATTTACATTGCTTGCCCATTTAATTTCTTGCCCCCAACATCAAATCAAACCCCCTTGTCCCCTCATAGCCAATAATCATACACTTCATTGCAATTCCTCGTGAGACAACCCGGAGTCCAAATACTCCGGTTAATTCTTATTTGGGGTTTGCACTTAGTGACAACCAAATTTTTGTATGAAAGGATTATTGTTGGTTTAGAAACTATACTTACAACGAGATTCTATTTGTAAAATTCTAAACCACACAAGAGTCCAATTGCCATGAGTGTTGCTCATACACAATTGGTTCCTCCCTAATTTGAATTCATCATGCCCTACAAAATACTCACAACCAAGCTTCAAGCAACAAGGGTGATAGCTCAAAGAGAAAATAGAAAACGAAAACTAAAGACATCAACAAAACAAGAAAACAAACACCTAGAAATGAGCAAAAACAAACAAAACCCAAAAAGTTAGATATTTACACTATCAACATATTTACAACACCTAAGATATAACACCAATTGCGTCCCCGACAACGGGGCCAAATTTGGTAAGAGAGCTTTTGCCAGTTTAGAATCGATCAAAAGCAAGAATCAATTCGTTGGTAGTATAGTCTAAACCAACAATGAACTCTCTTAATCAAATGTCTCAATTTCAAAACACAATATAAACCGAGAGTATTTAGACTCCCGGGTCGTTCTTCCTAGGACGCAATTGAAGTGTTACTTCCTTGGTTGTTAATGAAAAAAGGGGTTTTCAAGCAAGAAATTGAAGATTAAAAGAACTAAAAAATCAAAGAACTAAGAAATGAGAAAAATTGTGAATTAATGCATAAAAGAGACCTTGACTTAGGAATGAGGATCCAAGAAATCCTATCATTGCCATAACCACAACTATGGTAATTATCATGAGTTAGTCTCGCCTAGTTAACCCCAACCATCGAGGAGTAAGTCAAGCAAGCATAATTAACCTTAATTTATAAGTCCTAGCCAACTCACCAAACTAGTTGATACAAGGCTAGTCAATGGAAACAAGAGTCAACTAACTACCCAAGAATTACCACTAAATGTCGGACATTATGACTCTAGTATCCTAGGAACTCAAACCACAAGTCAAGGTGTAAAAATCTACTCAAAATCTAAAGTTAGCATTTTCACAAACACCTTGTGTGCATAAAAGTAAAGTATGGAAAATTGCAAGGAAAATTATAAAACTATACCCAACTATCAACAATATCAACGATAAACAAGCAATCAAACATAGAGGAAGCATGAAATAGTAAATTCATCAATCAAAACTTCAAGAACTCAAAATTGCAACTATAAACAAAGCACTTGAACCAAAAGAAAATGAAAATAAAGACAATGTAATTAAATAGGAAATTAAGAGTACTTACAAAAGAGTCAATCAACATCCAAAATTAAAGCCTGCTATAAAATGCTACAATTGAAATTGCATAAACCCTAAGAGAGCAATGCTACACTACTCCTACTCCTACTCCTATGGAAGCTTCCTAATACTAAGAAAAACTAAACTAAAACCTCATGTAAAGTGAGCTCCCTTCATATGTATTGATTCTCCCCTTATATAGAACTTTAATTCAGCAATTCAGCCTTCCAAAATGGGCCAAAAGCCCCAAAATATGTGCAGCACGTGTTTCATTAATGCAATTACAAGTAGGACCTGTGCAGATGCACAGATGTGTGCGTCCGCACACTTGGCTGAAAATTAACCTGTGCATACGCACACATAGAAATACTCGCTTGTGCGCACGCACGCAAGGTTGTGCGCACGCACACTTCGCTGTGTGTGCTTTTCCTTGTTTTCTTCATGTTTTCTCCCTTGTACATGCTTTCTTCCACTTTTGCCCATCCATTCTTGCCTTCAAGGCCTGAAATCACTCACAAACCATATCACGGCATCGAATGACATAAAAGTGGGATTAATTTGCTCTATTAAAACACAAAATTGCATGTTTTCACATTTAGGATCGAATTAGGAATCAAACACAAAAGTATGCTATTTTGGTGCTTAAGTGTGAGTTCATATGCTCGAATCCATTCAAATCAAGTCAAAATATATTAAAAAATATGGACTCATCAGTCATCTTCTTCTTTTCAGCTCTGATTCTATTTTTCACAGTTCATGAAACAAAATAAAAATATCTCCAGCATAATCTAATACACAGACCAAACAGAAGCTAAGTTATAAATTCTAGTTTGAGATTTTGTTAATCAAGTTTAAAAAAGGCCATAAATTTAACTCCCCTTCTCTAGAGTATTAAGAACCTTTAAACTTAATAAGTAAAATTGATAAAAAAACTTAATAACATGTAAAAAATTTTAGTGCAAATATTTGAATTAGTTGTCTTTATAAATCTATTTAATGGAAGAATTAATTACAATATATAATTGAAAAATCATAATATAAATTTACCTTTTTTTATTTAAAGAAAGAAAGAACTAACGATGTAAATGATATCCACAAAAATCATCAATAGAGATAGAGGTAGATTTTAGAGAAAAACTTAAGAAGATAACATTTTAATAAAAAAATTTTAATCGATTCTTTCATTGTAATCAATTTAATAAAAATTAATTGTCTGATTTATTTTAAAAATTGAAATGTAATAAATTAAAGATTTTATTTATAAAATGAATCAATTAGAGAATATTTATAAAATGAATCAATCAAATAGGATAGTCTCGCCCACTTTTACCGATAGAAGCATGTAAAAGTGAGTTAGATTATTTGATGGGACTCGCTCGACTTGACTCAGCTCATTTTATTAAATGAATCAAGCTTTAATTTTTTTAAATGCCTATTAGTTAAAAAGCTTAGGGCACATGCTTAAAAAAAAGCTTACGAAATTTATTAGACCAGCTTATCAAAATATTTTTTGTAAAATAACTTATTCTTAATTTAGACTTTTAATTATTTACTCGTATTAAACATAAAATAAACAAAAAATCAATAATTAAGATTAGTCAATATTATATTTTTTTCCAAAAAAATATTTATAATTATGAATTATAAATATAAATTATAATATGTGACTAATCATTAATATATAAATAAATTGTGCTTTACAAATTATAATTAATACATTTATCGTTAATTTATATAATTTACAAAATACATTTTTTAAATAGATTTACAAATTTATCAAACTTTTAAACAAGTCAAACTTAATTCTAAAAAAATATCTATAAAATTAATAAATCTAAACTTAGATCATCTATTTACAACATAAATTAAATTTATCGAAGTCAAAATCCGGCTCGAACCATTTTTACCATGTTGCACCGATTTGATGCTATGGTAGATAAATGACTAATTATTTATTAAAAAATTTTCTGGACTGGCTTCACTTATAATTCAATTCATTTTATTTGTATTTAAATTCATTAAGGCTTATCTTTTATTTACTAGATAAATCTAAACTTTTTATTTTATTATATTTTATATGAATGGATAAAGTTTAAAAGAATAACTTGATAATCATGTTAATCATATTTTCCTTACAAAAAGATAAACAAAAATATTAATACCCATAATGTAATATTTTATTTATTACCTCACCATATTTTCTGAGAGCAATATACTCTATTCTTTTCTTGAAATGTATTAGCCTAAAAATTAAACATAAATTAAATAGTTTTTGTATTGCGTTCCAGACATTCCCCTCTATAAATATTTGCACAGAGCGGGACTGGAAACAGATAATGTGATTAAGTTGTAGGCAAACAAGAGAGAGAGAGAGAGAGAGAGAGTGAGAGAGAGTAGCATATGGAGATAGAGAAGAATGTTACAAAGGGCAATGGAGAAAGCGTTGCAGAAGAAGAAAGAAACAAAAATATGAAGAGGAAGCAGTGCCGTCAAGGAGGCATAAGAACTTTACCTTTCATCCTTGGTTAGCACTCACTCATCACTCACTAACTATATATAATAGCTTTTAATTTAGTAACTTCTTCAGATTCCTTTCCTTTAATTAGTTTCAATGGTATATTCTTCTCTGATTCTTCACCTTCTTCTCATCCATTTCCTCTGTTTTCTCTTGCCTTTCTGCACTTTCAGTCATAGTTCCTCTGTTATATATTGTTTATAACATTTTAAAACTTTAATATTGTTCTTTTGGTATAGTGTAAAACTTTAATATTAAGTTTACAAATCTTTCGCTTCAGTTTTACCTCCAGCGAACCTTATATGAGAAATTGAGAATAGTTAAAAAAAAAAAGTAACTTAATCCAGTATTCCGGTGAAGCATATTTTCTATGGGCTGGTAGATAATTACTTTGAGTCTAGTACTCCACTCCCTATATGCTTTGCATACATTATTTTAAAATTTTTTCGATTAATTAATTTGAAGAAATTCTTTATAAACGTAAGTTCAAAGAACTACTACAGTTACGTTGATGGAATCTATGAATTGTAAATGTATCTTGTCTTATATTTAAGTTATAAGACTATGTAAAAACTTCTCTTAGTTTTGTCCTTGTTGTTAATGTCTATTTAGTGTATGTATCATTGATTCATTGTCCCTCGATTTACTCCCTCCATCCAACAAAAATGTAAATCACTAAGAGTTAGGGTACTTATTAATGTTTTAAAAATAAAAATGGGATCACTTAGATAAAAATATCAAAAAACGTTTTTTTTAAGATGTTTTTTAAAAATTAAAACTTAATACATATAATTAATTAAATTGTGTTATTTTTATTAAAATTAGGTTGGACAAATTAATTTAGTCAAAAAATTAATAAATTAAAGTTTGAATTGGTCTAAATTAATATTTTTTTATAAAAAATAATTACAATATCCCTATTATAAAAAATAACTAAAATATCCTTATTAGTGTCTTATAAATTTTGAAAATTCTAAATTCTAACCCTATAGCGACAGAAAAGAAAAACGTTAGAATTTAGGATTCTCAAAATTAATATATATAATAAGGGTATTTTAGTTATTTTCTACAATAGAGATATTATAGTCATTTTTTATAAAAAATAATAATAATTTAGACCGATTCAAAATTTAATTCACCATTTTTCAGTCAAATTAATTTGTTTGGCCTAATTTTAATAAAAATAATACGATTTAATCGATTATATGTGTTAAATTTTAATTATTAAAAAATAAAAAAAATATTTTAGACGTCTTTATCAAAATAGCTCCCAATAAAAATTAATTGATAAGCTACAAAAATTTAATATTTTAATGTATTTATTAAATATTAAAAATATTAAGAACTTACTTTAATAGTAACATTAACAAGTGTATATCAAAAGAGTATCTGTTATCCACCATTTTGGATTTTGATGAGAATACTAACTAAAGATTAAAAATAGAAATATACAAAAATTGTAAAAATTACTTAATAAGTACATAAGACCGTTAAAATAAGAGAAACTTTAGCTAATCAATACTTTTATTATTTTGTCTTGTTTTCAAACTAACATTAATTAATTTTTTATATTTTTATATTAAAAATATGACCCTAACATTCTTTAATAAAAATAAAGCTTAATTTTGATAAATTGATAATGTATTAATTATACATAAATTATTCTTGTTTATTGAATACACTAAACATCAAAAATAATTTCATAAGAATCAACTTAACAAATTAAGTCTTATAAGTACAATTGTTAGCAAAACCCAAATTTCTATTCTTGATTAGTGTCTTTAAAAGTGAAAACACTGGTTATCAAAACTCTGATTATTAACGTGTTATTAATAAGTAGACTAGAGTAACAGACGGGTTGACGTGACAATAGTTAGGCGTTAATTTGTTTCGTATATGAACGCCGTTACATCTAAATGGTATGTGTATGTACGAATAAAGCCATGAACATGGTACCCTCAAATTTAAGTAATTGAGGCAATGTATGAAAGGGCACAAGAAACAGAATTCTGGTGTGAAAAGGATAAAACCACCTACCTTTGCATTATTGCCATTCGTCCACCATCAATAATTTTCAATTCATACCAATAATTTTTCTTTTATTTATTTTTTTTGGCACTTCCATTAAAATGTCTTTGTGTGAGGATAGCATTATAAATCATTACCTGAGTTCATATATTTAATTGAATATATTTGATTGAACTATCTAATAATTCGTAATACTATATATTTTTACATAAAAATATCTACATGAAAGTAACCACACTATTTTCTTTTATTTTAGGTTCTTATAAGCTATAAAATATAAATATTTTTAACTTTTTATATTTATTTATATTACTCAATTCTCTAATAGTGGCTACTTTTAATTTTTTAAATAACTATACACTTTGAGAGTTTTATTTCTTGAAAATAAATTTTTTCAAAAGTTAATAATGACATTAGTTAATTTTTATTCATATTCCTACTAACAAAAGTGATGGAAATCAGAATAATTTTAAGAGAATATGATTATTAGTCGTATAAAAGATGAAAAATTTCTCTAATTATATATTTCTTTAACTCCATGGGGTCCTACTCCATAAAAGTTTAATCCTTTTTATGATTATGGTTCCAAACCTTATTGTCATTAATTATAAAAAAATTATTTAATTTTAATTTGTATGTATTTAATGATACTTATTTTTTCTTCGATACGTATATATCACCTAACCGTCCACCTGTATTTAAAAAGTTTAGTTTTATATTTTTAAATAATTTTTCAATAATCAAGTGAAGGTGAAACACTGAAACTAGACTCTACAATTTTCACGTGCAAATGTGCTGTAATTGATTCGTCTATAATACCTGTAGGTATTGTCCATTTATGGATAAGCGATAAACAAAACATAGGACAAATGATCAATAATCTACAAAGAAATAGTAACATATTAATTCATAAAGCTATTTAAATAGAAAGCAAAAAATGGAAAACACTTCACATGCTCTACATAAGATCGAAGCATCCTTGTATAGTCACGGATGATATTTCTTCCCCTAGTTGCATATAGTTTAATACCTGATTTAATTTCTCTAGAACTCTGTCTTATAGATATTTTAGCTAGACTAATAAAGAATAATTTTCAAAACCGAACAGAGTTGCAAAAAGTTGTTGAATTTTCAAAACCGAACAGAGTTGCAAAAAGTTGTTGCGTATACATGGCTGCTTGTTGTAGAATTATATCTACAAACTAAAAATAAAAAATTTCAAACGTATATTAATACATGAAATACTATATATATTGACTCTTAGATTTAACTACTAAATAAGATATATATTTACTGAGTATAGATCCGTTAAAATTAGTTAAATTCGTTGAACTAATTCATTTATTTGTTAAATAGATAGATTTTTGTTTTTAAAATTAGGTTCATTAAAATTTCGAACTAAATGAATTGAGATCGATTAATTTAAAAAAAAAATAGTGGATTAAACGGATTAACCTGAAAATTAAACAAGTGGTTTGTTTAATTTGTTTGATTGCATTTTCTAAAAATAAAATCAATATTTTCTAATATTTCTTTTAAATTAATTTGAAGATCTGACTCACCCACATTGAAAAAATTCAGTCGTTTAAAGATTTTGGCCAAAAAGTAATATTTTTTGTCAATTTTTTTTAGTTTAGAAATGGATTTTTTATCCAATTTTTTTTAAAAGATGATAAATAAAATACAAACGAGTCAACTTGTATAATCTGTCGAATTTGGCATAAACGACTCGAGCTTGAAAATTGAGGTTGATGAACAAATAAAAAATAACCGAATCAATTCATATTCATATAACCTACAAACTTAGATGTGAGTCAAGCCCAAACGGGTGGAAGTGACATGTTTCATTGTCTTACTTGACTCCATGTTATATCAATGATAAATATGATACAATTACTTCTTTTAAATATTGTATATTGTGTTAATTTGACAACTATAACATCTCAATGCAACAATCAATAGCTAAGTATATTTTTGGAGAGATCATTATTATATCTATATCACCAGCAATTAGGTATATTGCACAATTGTCCCAAAATCAATAGCTAAGTATATTTTTGGAGAGATAATTATATCTATATACCAAGAAATAGGCATATTTCCACACGTGTCCCATTAGTGCACGAAGTGTTAGTTCAATAGTTGTAAACGATGATTAATGTTTTGCTCTATATAGACAACTCTTAAAAATTTAACTAAACAAAATCAGCAGGAAAAAAAGGAATAAAACATAACCAATATATATAAGATTTATCAGAATATATAGTAGAATATCTTAACCTTTTAACTTAGATGTTCGAAATAGTTTAAATTCTACAAAAATAATTCAACGATAGAAATGGAAAACAAAATCTTACAAAACATGATTAATATTGAATATGAGGTGTTTACCCGATATCTATGTACGATAGATAGCAATTACATAGATTTTATAGAAGCCTCCTTCTATATGTAAAATTAAATTATATGGAGATGGTGGGTGATATGCAAATATGTTTGCAGCAAATGAAGTGTGTGATAGATTTGCGGTGGCTGGATTCTCTGGCAACTTGATAAGTTACCTGACACAAGTGATGAACATGCCATTGGTAGCAGCCTCCAACACACTCACAAACTTTGCTGGAACATCAAGCTTCACTCCTCTCCTTGGTGCTATCATTGCTGAGTCTTTTGCTGGCCGCTTTTGGACCATTACTATTGCTTCTCTCATCTATGAACTGGTTTCGTTTTTCCCCTTCTCTTCTCTCTACAACATATTGAATAGCATTGCAACTAATTAGGCACATTTTTTGTTTGACATACAGGGAATGATTAGCATGACATTATCAGCTATACTTCCACATTTTCGTCCACCACCATGCCCAAAACAAGTGAATTGCCAAGAAGCCACATCCTCACAGCTATGGATATTATACATGTCTCTACTCCTCACATCTCTTGGCTCAGGTGGCATTAGACCCTGTGTGGTGCCCTTTTCAGGAGACCAATTTGACATGTCCAAAAAGGGTGTGGAGTCCAGAAAGTGGAACCTGTTCAATTGGTATTTTTTCAGCATGGGCTTTGCTTCACTAAGTGCTTTGACAGTTGTGGTTTACATCCAAGACAACATGGGGTGGGGTTGGGGGCTTGGGATTCCAACCATTGCAATGATGATATCCATTGTTGCATTTGTGGTTGGCTTCCCTCTCTATAAGCATGTCAAGCCAGAGGGCAGTCCTTTGATTCGTTTGGCACAAGTGGTTGTGGCTGCTATCAAGAAGAGGAAACAACCTTTGCCTTCTGATGCTAAGCTTTTGTACCAAAATAAGGAGCTTGATGCTAGCATTTCCACAGAAGGAACTCTTCTACACTCTGATCAATTTAAGTAAGTCATACTAGATCAATTTTCAGTTAGCTGAAAAGCCTATAGTCTTTCTCAATGACTCCTGAATTTATATTGTTACAGATGGTTGGACAAGGCTGCAATTGTAACAGAGGAAGATAGCAGAGACCCAAACGCAGAACCAAAGTTATGGAAACTAGCCACTGTCCACAGAGTAGAAGAGCTGAAATCAATCATCAGAATGCTTCCAATATGGGCAGCAGGAATTTTACAAGTAACAGCCTCATCACACCTCCACAGCTTCGTCATCCAACAAGCTCGATCAATGGACCGCCACCTCTCTCCCTCCTTCCAAATCTCCCCTGCCAGCATGTCCATATTCAGTGTCCTAACCATGATGGTCGGCGTCATACTCTACGAGCGCCTCTTCGTTCCCTTCGCCCGCAGGTTCACCAAGAACCCTGCAGGCATCACATGCCTGCAGAGAATGGGAGTAGGCTTCGTCATCAACATTGTGGCAACTATTATCGCCGCCTTCGTCGAAATCAAGAGGAAGTCTGCCGCAGCAAAGCACCATTTATTGGACGATCCCAAAGCCACGATTCCAATCAGTGTTTTCTGGTTGGTGCCGCAGTATGTAATTCATGGAGTAGCTGAAAATTTTTCGTCTGTTGGACATTTGGAATTCTTGTATGATCAATCGCCTGAAAGTATGAGAAGTAGTGCTACTGCTTTGTATAGCATAACTTCGGCCATTGGGAATTACATTGGAACGTTGTTGGTATCACTGGTTCATGCATACACCGGTAAAGAAAGAAATTGGTTACCTGATAGGAATCTCAATAGGGGTAGATTGGAGAATTACTACTTTCTTGTTTGTGGAATTCAAGTTGTTAATCTCATTTACTATTCCATTTGTGCTTGGTTTTATACGTACAAGCCTGTGGAGCAGGAAAGTACTAGTGAAATGAACAAGGAGTATCATGATTTGGAACGTGCCAAGGAAAATGTGTCATCTGTTGTTGTAACAGATGGTAGAGAAGAAAATGGAGATTTATAGTATTAGTTAGTTAGTTATCTGCCATTGGTGAATAATGATATGTAGCATATATAGAACAGAAGCACAGGTCGGAGCATGTATATTGTTTTATCTACCATATTTTACTATGTACCTTAATAATTTGACATAAGAGCTACTCTCTTAAAATACTAAGTATTATTATTATTATTATTATTATTATTATTATTATTATTATTATTATTATTATTATTATTATTATTATTAATAAAATAAAGTGATAATTAAGTCCCTAAAAATTTTGTATTTGGACTACTTAGCCTTTGAAAAAAAGGTAACAATTACATCCTTTAGAATTGTTTATGGTGAACTAGTTATATTCTTCTGTCAATTCTTAATGTAAAATCTAACGGCTCTTCTGACGTGTGCTATTAAAGTGAATGAGGTGTCCGTTAAATACCAAAGTAAAATTATCCAAAATAATAAGGACAAATTGATCCTTCAATGTGATTTGATTTTAATCTCTTTCAAATCCTAACTGTGCAAAATCCTCGATTAATGACCTTAAAGGTCTACTGCAAAACCCTAACACAGCACAAAATGAATAGTATTGAAAGCTCAACAAGCATGAAATATCAAAGGAAAAGAAATGAAGGCAGCAGTTGGAATGGTGGGGGACGAGTTAGGTTGAGGATTTTCTATCGTTACATCACATTCTCTTTCCGATTGTGAAGTGTGGCGGGCATTATATTCCAAGAGTGTGGCGGACACTATATCCCAGATAGCAATGCCTCTAGTGAGATGGTAGAAGGTTGAGGATTTTCTTCTTGTTGTTCTTCCTGGAGATGCACGACAGAGAGATTATGTCCGAGTTAGCTACTGAATGTGTCAGGTCTGGCAGTTAAACCGACACGTGAGCTCATGGATAATTGGACAAGCATGCATCATGTACATTTGTTTGCTATTGTTTGAGTGTGTATATTTGTCTAGGTTTGCCTAACTGTTTAATTGCTAATTGAAATACTTGTCATACTTGTTCTCTACTTGTGTTCGCTTTGTACTGCTTATTATTTGTGTATGATTTCACTGTTGAGACATGAGACTTGGGATTAATGATTATTATGACTATGGGAATGAATGATATCGGTGGTAGTTCAGAAAATGCTAAGCATAGCGAATTAACCATGTAGTGATTAATGTTTGTGATTAAAATTACTGTACTAAATGCTAGACCGAACAATCGTGGTATTGAGATTTGGATAGTAATATATTAGAAATGGTTGAAATTAAAGGTAGATATGAAACTGAGATTTAGTAACTTAACCTTGTATGGATTAGAAAGAAGTCTAGACTTGAACCTTGTGAATTTGGAGACTAGGATTACCTAGCGGGTTCATGTAGTTTTACATAATCTCTATTTAGAATTATTACCCTACTGGGAACCTTCGGATTCTCACTCGTTATGAAAATTGTTGATTTTTTCAGATAACAGGACGTGATATATCTCGTGCGGGATTCGGTGGTGAAGCGAAGGAGACTTTATTTTTGAAGATTAATCTATTGTTAGCATACTTCTCCATTGCTGAACATATATTTGTATACTTTTCAATTAGAGATTTTGTTATGGAGAAACAGGATTGTATTTTTGTACTTCTGATTTTGTAATATTTTCTAGCAGGCCTTGTCTTCGAGGGTCGAGACTAGTGATTATTATGTATCTTATTTTGAAACCTATGTATATACACATTCTGCTTTGACATACTATCTTCGCTCGTGTTAACATTTTCCATGTATGAGTATCAGTCATTCGATGTTTTAATTTCTTGAAGGGCTCCTAGTTATGATGTTATTCTTCTCTCTCTCTCTCTCTCTCTCTATATATATATATATATATATATATATATATATATATATATATATATATATATATTTCTTTTAGGTGTCGTAATGCCTAACCACCTTTGATTTACGACTTAAGCGTAAAGCTCTATGTGGTAGAGTGTTACATTATATTAGAGAAGCACATCCAGAATTCCAGAACTCCATCCATCTAAGAACTATTGTACTAAGGCTTAAACCTAGGGGTGGGAATGAACTGAAACATCCTTGAAGCTATTCCACTACTTACTGCAGTTGTGCTTTTTGCAGAAATACCGTCGCTTGGCCTTGTTGTTGGTTGAAGTTGTGGAGAAGGTTGTGGTGGTGCTTGTTCTGGCCTCATAATTAAGAGTATATATACCCATTTTTTTCCTCAAAGAATTTCAAACTAGACACTTTAGTCCCCAACTAAACTTAATTACTTGATTGGTCCCTAACAATTAACTCTGTCAGTCACTTAGGTCCTTTACTCCGTTAATCCTAACGGAGGACAAAATAGTCCCTGACAACTCTAACAGAGGACAAAATGGTCCCTGATCTCCTCTGTTTGAAAACGACATTGTTCTCTCCCAATTTCTATCATATCTCGCATAACACTAACAGTCTAATGATGAGCGGATAATTTGTATGCTTTTTGGCATTGTTTTTAGTATGTTTTTAGTATAATTTAGTTAGATTTTAGTATATTTTTATTAGTTTTTAGCTAAAATTCACTTTTCTGGACTTTACTATGAGTTTGTGTGTTTTTCTGTGATTTCAGGTATTTTCTGGCTGAAATTGAGGGTCCTGAGCAAAAATCTGATTCCGAGACCAAAAAGGACTGCAGATGCTGTTGGATTCTGACCTCCCTGCACTCGAAGTGGATTTTCTGGAGCTACAGAAGCCCAATTGGCGCGCTCTCAACGGCATTGGAAAGTAGACATCCTGGGCTTTCCAGAAATATATGATAGTCCATACTTTGCCCAAGATTTGATGGCCCAAACCGGCGCTCAAAGTCACCCATAGAAATTCCAGCGTTAAACGCCGGAACTGGCATAAAACTTGGAGTTAAACGCCCAAACTGGCATGAGAACTGGCGTTTAACTCCAGAAAACGTCTCTACACATAAAAGCTTCAATGCTCAGCCCAAGCACACACCAAGTGGACCCAGAAGTGGATTTTTACGTCATTTACTCATTTCTGTACACCCTAGGCTACTAGTTTACTATTAATAGGATCTTTTAACATTTTATCTGTACCTTATGACCTCATGACACTTTACACGTTTTCTTTGTGTACTTTCCACGGCATGAGTCTCTAAACCCCATGGTTGGGGGTGAGGAGCTCTGCTGTGTCTTGATGGATTAATGCAACCACTACTGTTTTTTCATTCAATCATGCTTGCTTCCATTCTAAGATAATACTTGTTCTTAATCCGGATGAATGTGATGATCTGTGACAATCATCATCATTCTCAACCATGAACGCGTGCTTGACAACCACCTCCGTTCTACCTTAGATTAAGTAGTTATCTCTTGGGTTCTTTAACCGGAATCTTCGTGGTATAAGCTAGACTGATGGCGGCATTCAAGAGAATCCGGAAGGTCTAAACCTTGTCTGTGGTATTCTGAGTAGGATTCAATGATTGAATGACTGTGACGTGCTTCAAACTCCTGAAGGCGGGGCGTTAGTGACAGACGCAAAAGAATCACTGGATTCTATTCCGGCCTGATTGAGAACCGACAGATGATTAGCCTATGCTGTGACAGAGCATCAGGGACGTATTTTCACTGAGAGGATGGGAGGTAGCCATTGACAACGGTGAAACCCTACATACAGCTTGCCATGGAAGGAGACTTGCGTGTTTGAAGAAGAAGACAGTAGGAAAGCAGAGATTCAGAAGATGGAGCATCTCCAAACCTCAACCTATTCTCCATACTGCAAAACAAGTAATCATTTCATGTTCTTTTGCTTTTCACAATCAATCCTGATAATTTCTGATATCCTGACTAAGATTTACAAGATAACCATAGCTTGCTTCAAGCCGACAATCTCTGTGGGATCGACCCTTGCTCACGCAAGGTATTACTTGGACGACCCAGTACACTTGCTGGTTAGTTGTGCGGAGTTGCAAAAAGTGTGATTGCAATTTCGTGCACCAAGTTTTTGGCGCCGTTGCCGGGGATTGTTGAGTTTGGACAACTGACGGCTTGTCTTGTTGCTTATATTAGGATTTTTTTATTTTTGTTGGTTTAGAGTCTTTTAGTTGAGTCTAGTTTCATATTCTAAGTTTGGTGTCAATTGCATGCTTTTGTTTTTCTCTTGATTTTCGATTTTTGCATGTTTTTAGTCCCTTTTTGATTTACAAAAATTCTAAGTTTGGTGTCCTCTTTGTGTTTTTCCTTTAAAAATTTTCGAAAACTGTATGTTTGATTTTCTAAAATTTTAAGTTTGGTGTCTTTTTGTGTTTTTCTCTTTCCTCTTTTCAAAATCAAATCTTTTTCATAAAAATTTTTCAATCATATCTTTTTAATTGCTGTTTTCAAAATCTTTTTGATTAACTCATTGATTCAGTTCTTAATTTGCTTTGATCTTATTTTCTTTTTTAATTTTCGAATTTTTATTTTAATTTTATTTTGTTTTATTCTATTTTTTTTTCGTAAATTCAAAAAAAAAAAAAAACAAACAAAATTTATCTCTTTGCAATCATTATCATTTCCCTTTTGTCCATTATGGACTTAAGTGGGATCAATCAGTCCAAAAGGACTCTGGGGTCATATGCTAACCCCATTACAGCTGCATATGGGAGTAGCATCTGTACACCTCCCATCAAAGCAAGCAGCTTTGAATTAAATCCTCAACTCATTATCATAGTGCAGCAAAATTGCCAGTATTCCGGTCTTCCACAAGAAGAACCTACTGAGTTTCTGGCACAGTTTTTACAAATTGCTGACACAGTACATGATAAAGAGGTAGATCAGGATGTCTACAGACTATTACTGTTTCCATTTGCTGTAAAAGATCAAGCTAAAAGGTGGTTGAATAACCAACCTACAGCAAGCATAAAGACATGGAAACATTTGTCAGACAAATTCCTGAATCACTTTTACCCTCCTAAAAGGATGACACAGCTAAGGCTGGACATCCAAGGCTTTAAACAAGAGGATAATGAATCCCTTTATAATGCCTGGGAGAGGTATAGAGGTATGCTAAGGAAATGTCCCTCTGAAAATGTTTTCAGAGTGGGTACAGTTAGACATTTTCTACTATGGGCTTACAGAAAAAGCTCAGATGTCTTTAGACCACTCAGCTGGTGGATCTATACACATGAGGAAGACAATTGAAGAAGCTCAAGAGCTTATAGACACTGTTGTTAGAAACCAATATTTGTATTCTAGCAATGAGTTCTCTCCAAAAGAGGAAGCCATGGCAGTAGTCACTGACCCTAATCCTCAAGAACAGATAAATGAGCTTAATCAACAATTGCTCCTGATGACAGAACAGTTAGCAGACTTTAAAGAGATGCTCCATGAAACTAAAGTTGCTAACAAGAGCATAGAACTGCAGTTGAATCAAGCAAAACAGCAATTATCTAAACAGATAACAGAGGAATGTCAAGCAGTTCAATTGAGGAGTGGGAAGACCCTGAATAGCACTGCTCAAAAGAGTAAAAAGCCAAACAAGGAACAATTGACAGAGGACAACCAAACTCCTGTTCAAAATCCCTCTGAGGACAGCAAGAGCCCAGAGAGGAATGTCACTGGCGTTCAGACGCCAGAAAGGGAAGGAAAGCTGGCGTTAAACGCCCATTCCTTGCCCAGTTCTGGCGTCCAAACGCCAGAAAAGGGGGAAAAGTTGGCGTTGAACGCCCAATTTCCTCCCAATCCTGGCGTTCAGACGCCTAGGGAGAATCAGACACCTGAGAGTGCTGACAGTAATCCCTCTAACAAGGCTTCTTCAACCACTTCTGTAAGGAATAAACCTGCAGCATCTAAGGTTGAAGAATATAAAGCCAAGATGCCTTATCCTCAAAAACTCCGCCAAGCGGAACAGGATAAGCAATTTGCCCGCTTTGCAGACTATCTAAGGACTCTTGAAATAAAGATTCCGTTTGCAAAGGCACTTGAGCAAATACCTTCTTATGCTAAGTTCATGAAAGAGATCTTAAGTCATAAGAAGGATTGGAGAGAAACTGAAAAAGTGTTTCTCACTGAAGAATGCAGTGCAGTCATTCTAAAAAGCTTACCAGAAAAGCTTCAAGATCCAGGGAGCTTTATGATACCATGCACATTAGAAGGTGCTTGCACCAAGACAGCCCTATGTGATCTTGGAGCAAGCATCAATCTAATACCTGCATCCACTATCAGAAAGCTTGGGTTGACTGGAGAAGTCAAACCAACCCGGATATGCCTCCAACTTGCTGATGGCTCCATTAAATACCCATCAGGCATAATTGAGGACATGATTGTCAAGGTTGGGCCATTTGCCTTTCCAACTGACTTTGTGGTGCTGGAAATGGAGGAGCACAAGAGTGCAACTCTCATTCTAGGAAGACCCTTCCTAGCAACTGGACGAACTCTCATTGATGTACAAAAAGGGGAAGTAACCTTGAGGGTCAATGAGGATGAGTTCAAGTTGAATGCTGTAAAAGCCATGCAGCATCCAGACACACCAAATGACTGCATGGGCGCTGACATTATTGACTCTCTGGTAGAAGAGATCAATATGGCTGAAAGCCTAGAATCAGAGCTTGAGGACATCTTCAAAGATGCTCAGCCTGATCAAGAAGAACTAGAGGAGGCAAAGAAATTTTCAAAAATTCCTCAGGAGGAGGATAAGCCTCCCAAGCCTGAACTCAAACCACTACCACCATCCCTGAAATATGCATTTCTGGGAGAGAGTGACACTTTTCCAGTGATTATAAGCTCTGCTTTAAATTCACAGGAAGAGGAAGCACTAATTCAAGTGCTAAGGACACACAAGACAGCTCTTGGGTGGTCCATAAGTGATCTTAAGGGAATTAGCCCAGCTAGATACATGCACAAGATCCTACTGGAGGATAATGCCAAACCAGTGGTCCAACCACAGAGGAGGCTAAATCCTGCCATGAAAGAGGTGGTGCAGAAGGAGGTCACTAAATTACTAGAGGCTGGGATTATTTATCCTATTTCTGATAGCCCCTGGGTGAGCCCTGTCCAAGTTGTTCCCAAAAAGGGAGGCATGACAGTGGTTCATAATGAAAAAAATGAACTGGTTCCTACAAGGACAGTCACAGGGTGGCGCATGTGTATTGACTACAGAAGGCTCAATACAGCCACCAGAAAGGATCATTTTCCTTTACCATTCATAGACCAAATGCTAGAAAGACTAGCTGGCCATGATTATTACTGCTTTTTGGATGGCTATTCAGGCTACAACCAAATTGCAGTAGACCCTCAGGACCAAGAGAAAACAGCATTCACTTGCCCTTCTGGCGTGTTTGCCTACAGGAGGATGCCTTTTGGTCTGTGCAATGCACCTGCAACCTTTCAGAGGTGCATGCTCTCTATCTTCTCAGATATGGTAGAGAAATTTCTGGAAGTCTTCATGGATGACTTTTCAGTATATGGAGACTCATTCAGCTCCTGTCTTAACCACTTATCACTTGTCCTGAAAAGGTGCCAAGAGACTAACCTGGTTTTAAACTGGGAGAAATGTCACTTTATGGTGACTGAAGGAATAGTCCTTGGGCACAAAATTTCAAGCAGGGGAATAGAGGTGGATAAGGCAAAGGTAGAGGTAATTGAAAAATTACCACCACCTGCCAATGTTAAGGCAATCAGAAGCTTTCTGGGGCATGCAGGATTCTACAGAAGGTTTATAAAAGATTTTTCAAAAATTGCAAAACCTCTGAGTAACCTGTTAGCTGCTGACACACCATTTGTGTTTGACACACAGTGTCTGCAGGCGTTTGAGACCCTGAAAGCTAAGCTGGTCACAGCACCAGTCATCTCTGCACCAGATTGGACATTGCCATTTGAACTAATGTGTGATGCCAGTGACCATGCCATTGGTGCAGTGTTGGGACAGAGGCATAACAAGCTTCTGCACGTCATTTACTATGCCAGCCGTGTTCTAAATGACGCACAGAAGAACTACACAACCACAGAAAAAGAGATACTTGTAGTGGTCTATGCCATTGACAAGTTTAGATCCTATCTAGTGGGATCCAAAGTGGTTGTGTACACTGACCATGCTGCTCTTAAATATCTACTCACAAAGCAGGATTCAAAACCCAGGCTCATCAGATGGGTGTTGCTTCTGCAAGAGTTTGATATAGAAATAAGAGACAGAAAAGGGACAGAGAACCAAGTAGCTGATCATCTGTCCCGAATAGAACCAGTAGCTGGGGCGTCCCTCCCTCCTACTGAGATCTCTGAGACTTTCCCAGATGAGCAACTCTTTGCCATTCAGGAAGCTCCATGGTTTGCAGATATTGCAAATTATAAAGCTGTAAGGTTTATACCCAAGGAGTACAGCAATGTGCAACGAAAGAAATTAATTTCAGATGCCAAGTATTACCTCTGGGATGAACCATATCTCTTTAAGAGATGTGCTGACGGAGTGATCCGCAGGTGTGTACCCAGAGAAGAAGCACAAAGGATCCTATGGCACTGCCATGGATCACAGTATGGAGGACATTTTGGAAGTGAGCGAACAGCCACTAAAGTCCTCCAATGTGGCTTCTACTGGCCTACTCTCTATAAAGATTCCCGAGAGTTTGTGCGTAACTGTGACAGTTGCCAAAGAGCTGGTAACCTGCCTCATGGATATGCCATGCCTCAACAAGGGATATTAGAGATAGAATTGTTTGATGTATGGGGAATTGACTTCATGGGGCCATTCCCACCATCATACTCAAACACTTACATTCTGGTGGCAGTGGACTATGTATCTAAGTGGGTAGAAGCAATTGCTACACCCACTAATGATACAAAGACTGTACTGAAATTCCTCTAGAAAAACATTTTCAGCAGGTTTGGAGTGCCCAGAGTCCTAATCAGTGACGGGGACACTCATTTCTGCAATAAACAGCTACACCTTGCTATGGTTAGATATGGAATTAGCCACAAAGTGGCAACTCCGTATCATCCACAGACAAATGGGCAAGCTGAGGTCTCTAACAGAGAACTAAAAAGAATCCTAGAACGGACTGTGATGGCCCGAAGAAAGGATTGGGCAAAGAGCTTGGATGATGCTCTGTGGGCATACAGAACAGCATTCAAGACTCCTATAGGAACCTCTCCATACCAATTGGTGTATGGCAAGGCCTGTCATTTGCCTGTGGAACTGGAACATAAAGCCTACTGGGCAACCAGATTCCTAAACATGGATGCACAGTTGGCTGGTGAAAAAAGATTGCTCCAGCTAAATGAGCTAGAGGAGTTCAGACTCAATGCCTTTGAAAATGCAAAAATTTATAAGGAAAAGGCAAAGAAATGGCATGACAAGAAGTTGTCAACCAGAGTCTTTGAGCCAGGACAAAAAGTTCTGCTCTTCAACTCTAGGCTCAGACTGTTTCCAGGAAAACTCAAATCCCGTTGGAGGGGTCCGTATGTGATTACAGGAGTGTCACCATATGGATATGTTGAGCTTCAGGATATTGATTCTGACAAGAAGTTCATTGTTAATGGACAGAGAATCAAACACTATCTTGAAGGAAACTTTGAGCAGGAATGCTCAAAACTGAGGCTTGAGTGATTCTCAGTGAAAGTCCAGCTAAAGACAGTAAAGAAGCGCTTGCTGGGAGGCAACCCAGTCATTAGGAGGTTGTAAGAATTGTTCTTACAGAGGCAAGTATCAAAAATGAAGGAATTCACAGAGTTACAGAAGGATTCAGCTCAAAAAAAAGAGAAAATGAGCTTACTGGCGAAAAAACGCCAGTAAGGGGCATTTTGGGCGTTAAACGCCAGAATGGGTACCATTCTAGGCGTTTAACGCCAGGAATGGTGCCATTTTGGGCGTTAAACGCCAGAATGGGCACCATTCTGGGCGTTTAACGCCAGGTGTGCAGCATCCTGGGCGTTTTGAAAAACGCCCAGTGACAAAGGCTTTCTGGCGTTTAACGCCAGCCAGGGCACCTGGCTGGGCGTTAAACGCCCAAAAGGGGTGCCATATGGGCGTTAAACGCCAGAATGGGTGCCATTCTGGGCGTTTAACGCCAGAAAGGTGGGGGGACCACATTTTTGTTTTCAACTCAAATTTTTTCAAACTTTCCTCTTTTTACCCATACTCTTCTACATAAATGCACTTCAACCCTTCATCATTCACTTTCAAATCTTCACAAATCAAAACCATTCTTCAAATCTATTTCAAATTAATCCCAAATCTTCTTCAAAAACTCACCCTTTTTTCAATTTTTCTCCATATCCTCTCAAATCTCCCTTCAAATTTTTATTTTTTTCGAAATCTCTTCTCCCCACCCTTATAAATTCACGTTTGGAACCCCCTTTACCCACACCATTCGAATTTCCTCTTCCTCTCTCTCTCTTCTTTCTTTTCTTTTGCTTGAGGACAAGCAAACCTCTAAGTTTGGTGTGCTTTTCCGTGATCACTAAGCCAAGATTCATCAATATCATGGCTCCTAAAGGAAAACAAACCAATTTAAGAGGCAAGAAAGAGAATAATCCAAAGAATCTTTGGAATCAAGAGAAGTTCTCAACCAAAGAACATGAAGACCATTATCACAAAATAATGGGTCTGAGGTCAGTGATCCCGGAAGTTAAATTTGATCTGAAAGAAGATGAATATCCGGAGATCCAAGAGCAAATTCGAAACAGAGGATGGGAAGTTCTGACCAATCCTGAAATAAAGGTTGGAAGGAACATGGTTCAGGAATTCTACTCTAATCTAACAGATAAGCAGAGAATGACTGGAACTGCTTACCATACCTACAGAACCATGGTCAGAGAGAAAGTTATGTACTTCCATCTGGACAAAATAAGAGAAATTTTCAAACTACCCCAACTGCAAGATGATCCTGACTCCTTCAATAGGAGGATGGTGAGAGTAGATAAAGGGTTGGATCAAGTTCTAGAGGACATATGCCTCCCTGGAACTAAGTGGATAACCAATTCAAAGGGTGTCCCAAACCAACTCAAGAGGGGAGACCTCAAGCCAATTGCAAGAGGGTGGCTAGACTTTATTGGGCGTTCCATATTGCCCACTAGCAACCGTTCTGAGGTCACCATCAAGAGGGCAGTGATGATTCATTGCATTATGCTTGGAAGAGAAGTGGAGGTCCATCATGTGATTGCTTGTGAGATCTATACAATTGCAAATAAGAATTCCACTGAAGCCAAACTGGCTTACCCAAGCTTGATCTCCTTGCTCTGTAAAGAGGCTGGGGTGAAGATGGGAGTAGATGAGTTCATACCCATTGAACACCCAATCACCAAGAAGTCAATGGAAGGACAAGTGCAAGACAACTCTATCAAGAGGAGGGCGCAGGAATTCCTCCCTGAATTCCCAAGAATTGACTACTGGACCAGCCTAGAAGCATCTATCTCCAAGCTGCAAGAGACTATGGAGCAACTGAAGGAAGAACAGCAGAATCAGAACTGCATGCTCTGCAAATTGCTGAAGGAACAAGAGAAGCAGGGGCGTGAACTCCAAGAGTTGAAACGCCAAAAGTTCTCCTCTCAAGCTGAGGGAGCATCCACTTCTCAAAATCAAGGTTGTTGAGTCCTAACTCTGTGAAAACCTCTATCCTTAGGAGCCTATGTTTGCGTTTTTTTTTCCTTTGTTTTGTTTTTATTTTTCGTTTTTTTTAGTTTCATTTTATATCTATTTTTTTTAGTCTTGTTTTAATTTATAATTAATAAAATTGAAATTTTATGCCTTAAAGATATGAATGTCCTATGAATCCATCACCTCTCTTAAATGAAAAATGCTTTAATCACAAAAGAACAAGAAGTACAGGATTTCAAAATTTATCATTGAAACTAGTTGAATTAGTTTGATGTGGTGACAATACTTTTTGCTTTCTGAATGAATGCTTGAACAGTGCATATGTCTCTTGAATTTGTTGTTTTGAGAATGTTAAAAATTGTTGGCTCTTGAAAGAATGAGGAGAAAGAGAACTGTTATTGAGGATCTAAAAATTATTAGAGTGATTCTTGAAGCAAGAAAAAGCAAAAAAAAAAAATTTCGAAAAAAAAAGAGAGAAGAAAAGAAAAAAGAAAAGAAATAAAGTTGTGATCCAAGGCAACAAGAGTGTGCTTAAGAACCTTGGACACCTCTAATTGGGGACTTTAGCAAAGCTGAGTCACAATCTGAAAAGGTTCACCCAATTATGTGTCTGTGGCATGAATGTATCCGGTGGTAATACTGGAAGACATAGTGCTTTGGGCCACAGCCAAGACTCATACACTAGCTATGTTCAAGAATCATTATGCTTAACTAAGAGAATCAATAACACTATCTGAGTTCTGAGTTCTCATAGATGCCAATCATTCTGAACCTCAAGGGATAGAGTGAGATGCCAAAACTGTTCGGAGGCAAAAAGCTACTAGTCCCGCTCATCTAGTTGGAGCTATGTTTCCTTGATATTTTGGAGTCTATAGTATATTCTCTTCTTTTTATCCTATTTTGATTTTCAGTTGCTTGGGGACAAGCAACAATTTAAGTTTGGTGTTGTGATGAGCGGATAATTTGTATGCTTTTTGGCATTGTTTTTAGTATGTTTTTAGTATAATTTAGTTAGATTTTAGTATATTTTTATTAGTTTTTAGCTAAAATTCACTTTTCTGGACTTTACTATGAGTTTGTGTGTTTTTCTGTGATTTCAGGTATTTTCTGGCTGAAATTGAGGGTCCTGAGCAAAAATCTGATTCCGAGACCAAAAAGGACTGCAGATGCTGTTGGATTCTGACCTCCCTGCACTCGAAGTGAATTTTCTGGAGCTACAGAAGCCCAATTGGCGCGCTCTCAACGGCATTGGAAAGTAGACATCCTGGGCTTTCCAGAAATATATGATAGTCCATACTTTGCCCAAGATTTGATGGCCCAAACCGGCGCTCAAAGTCACCCATAGAAATTCCAGCGTTAAACACCGGAACTGGCATAAAACTTGGAGTTAAACGCCCAAACTGGCATGAGAACTGGCGTTTAACTCCAGAAAACGTCTCTACACATAAAAGCTTCAATGCTCAGCCCAAGCACACACCAAGTGGACCCAGAAGTGGATTTTTACGTCATTTACTCATTTCTGTACACCCTAGGCTACTAGTTTACTATTAATAGGATCTTTTAACATTTTATCTGTACCTTATGACCTCATGACACTTTACACGTTTTCTTTGTGTACTTTCCACGGCATGAGTCTCTAAACCCCATGGTTGGGGGTGAGGAGCTCTGCTGTGTCTTGATGGATTAATGCAACCACTACTGTTTTTTCATTCAATCATGCTTGCTTCCATTCTAAGATAATACTTGTTCTTAATCCGGATGAATGTGATGATCTGTGACAATCATCATCATTCTCAACCATGAACGCGTGCTTGACAACCACCTCCGTTCTACCTTAGATTAAGTAGTTATCTCTTGGGTTCTTTAACCGGAATCTTCGTGGTATAAGCTAGACTGATGGCGGCATTCAAGAGAATCCGGAAGGTCTAAACCTTGTCTGTGGTATTCTGAGTAGGATTCAATGATTGAATGACTGTGACGTGCTTCAAACTCCTGAAGGCGGGGCGTTAGTGACAGACGCAAAAGAATCACTGGATTCTATTCCGGCCTGATTGAGAACCGACAGATGATTAGCCTATGCTGTGACAGAGCATCAGGGACATATTTTCACTGAGAGGATGGGAGGTAGCCATTGACAACGGTGAAACCCTACATACAGCTTGCCATGGAAGGAGACTTGCGTGTTTGAAGAAGAAGACAGTAGGAAAGCAGAGATTCAGAAGATGGAGCATCTCCAAACCTCAACCTATTCTCCATACTGCAAAACAAGTAATCATTTCATGTTCTTTTGCTTTTCACAATCAATCCTGATAATTTCTGATATCCTGACTAAGATTTACAAGATAACCATAGCTTGCTTCAAGCCGACAATCTCTGTGGGATCGACCCTTGCTCACGCAAGGTATTACTTGGACGACCCAGTACACTTGCTGGTTAGTTGTGCGGAGTTGCAAAAAGTGTGATTGCAATTTCGTGCACCATCTAACACTGTAACTTCAAACTACACAATGCACACTTTATAAATTTAACGTTCACAAGAAAAAAAAATCCTCCACGGGTTGAGTTGCTGATGTGGTTTGTAATTTTAGAGAGATTGAATACTAGAGATAGATTATGTAAGTTTAAGATTGTACCAGAAGTAGAATTCTTTTGTGTTTTATGTAAGGATAGATTGGAGACGGTACATCACTTGTTTTTTTTTTCATGTGATCGTATATGGAAGTTGTGGGGATCAATCTTGGTGGATTGGAGTGTGATTTGGGTTTGGCTAGGAACCACCAAAGAATGCTTTGAGGTGTGGATGGATAGAAAGATAAGAAAAGATATGAAGGAAGTGTGGATAGTGTTATTTTTTCTGTAACATGGTGCATATGGAGATGTAGAAATAACATTGTCTTTAATAATGGAATGTTGGTATTAGAGAAGTTAAAGGAGGAAGTTGTAGAATGCACAAATCGATGGTGTCAAGATCGACAATATAGGAGTAATTGATGTACTTATGAGTGCAAATATCAAGTCTAATGTGAATAAGAAGACATATGAAGTTGATCTTTGATGCATGATTTACTGATCTATGAAAAAGGCCAATAATTCTGCAGAGTAAAAGTTGGAAGGAGAATGATCATGATTTGATGTTGTATAACTGATCGAGTTCATCTTGAAGTGTCTTTGGAGGAGATAAAATCATTATATTCTTTTGCTCCATGTTTGCTGTTTTATGCTAGTTTTTATATTTTCTTTGTAGTTATTGTTCTATTTTTATTACTGTTTTTTGGAACTACTCCGACTTTGTTTGGAATTAGGTGGAGATGTACTTATCTAAAAAAAAAAAGATCCTCAACTTGTTCTCAACCAATTCATACTCAGGAAACTAATGCCTATGTCTCTCAACTAGTTGTCATCTTCGATGGATCCCATGAATCCATCAAGTCATTTGTTAAGACTCCGGAAAAGAAGGAATGAAGCATTCAGTATCTATTTCAAATGAGAATTTGCATATGATGTCGAAGAAGAATCTTCTCATGATGTCCTAATGTCCAACAATCTATATTGCTTACCGGAGAGTGGAGAAAGGCGTGCCCTTGGAGTAGTTGTGGAACTTGGTCTTGAGGATGTCATGGACATTGTTGGGGTTGGAGGTGATGTTATGAAAGACGTGAAAGTGGATGCTTTTGGTGGGTAAAGTGCAAAGGAGGTGGATGTACCAGTCACAAAGATTTAGGAAGTGTGTGGTCTGTGACATGTTGAGGTAGGTACGACACGTGTGACAATTACACCATTATCTTTCTTTTATGCGTACATACATACTTATAAATTATCGTAATACTATTACATCCACAAATAGAATAATTATACAAGCATATATATATATATATATATATATATATATATATATATATATATATATATATATATATATATATATATATATATACACAAAGCCCTATCACAAAGATCACAACTCCTATCCCTCTTAACGAAAATTTGAATACAATAACAAAGGCGAAGGAAAAGATATCTATGATAATACAGTCACCAAACACAACTAAAAAAATGCGCAAAAATTTCTTCATAAGCTTCCTCGTCCGTTTCCAGAAACGGATAAGGCTGTAAGGGGTGAGAACCTAATCATACGGTTTCACCAGAGGAGTTTAAGAATTGTTATAGACGAATATATATATATATATATATACATATATATATATATGTATATATATATATATAATCAAAGTTCGTTTAACAGCAGTGATCGATGCTCGCCTTATGAATTCTTTTCTCGAATTCAATTTATTTTATTTTTAATTCCCTTCAATCTCTTACTCATTAATTCCCTAACCTTAATATTTATTTCAATTTTAAAGTTAAGTGATTATCCATTCAAAACAAAAATCATTAATCACACCACCACAAGTCAATGTGCATATCAAATTTTCACTAACTTATGAAGTCATATAACTTATCCAATAACGACCTCTGGCTCAAAATATAATCAATCACGACCTTCGACCCAAATATATAATCAATCACACTCAAACCAACATAATCCGAGCCAACGCGTCACAATCATAAGTAGTCATACAGACAGTCAAACAATCACACATAGAGAGCAAGTATGACAATTAGTATAATTAGTAATTAACAGGAGGTCAATTATGCAAACCATGTAATTTTAAACAAATACAATATGATGCATGCCTGTCCTACTAGCCATGAGAGTGTCGTCTCACCTTCTCCATGGAGGTATAAACTGTCCCAAACATCAGAGAATGTCGTCTCACATCAACGGAGAATATCGTCTCACCTTTCATCCGAGAGAATGGTCCTATCTAGGATATAGGGCCCATGCACACTTTTCAATCATAATCACAATCTATTTAGGATATAGTGCCATGAACACTCTTGGAATATAGTACCCATCACACTTTTCAATCATAATCAAACTCAAGCCGTGAGCGAGATATAACCACCGTCCGCATTGTGGGTAGGATAAAACCACCATCCATACGAATCCACAATGCACTGAGCAAGCAGGACTATGCTACCATCCTTGCCAAGCAATCAATAATCATTTTTAATCTCAAACACGCAAGTATGATATGACCACCATTTTAACCAATCAATAATCATTTTTCAATTTCAAAGACGCAAGTGGAATAAGACCGCCATCCTTGCCAATCAATAATCATTTTCAAATACCCTCTTTAATCATATTTAATTTATCAAAAATCCTTATCGGGAAATTACTCAAGTTAATCTGTTATATCCACCCTAGCATATTCAAAGATTTTAAAATGGTTTTTAGTCTCCATATAAAGGTTACGAAATTTTACAAACTCGTCGAAGAAGTTTAATAATTCAAAACAACATTCAAGCAATCGTACGACTCAAAACCTTTTCTTTAACTAAACTTACGAAAATTTTCCAAGAATCAAAATATTAATTGAACATAATCATTTTGTTCTTAAAAGGTTACTTTAAAATTGCTAGGACGTCCCAAAAATATAAGAACTCCACTAGGGAGACAATAAGAAATCTTGACAATGTGTACCATGGGCTGGTGATTTAGCCCAAATATATATAAAAAATAAAAAACACTCTATAAATTATCTAAATAAAAAATCACTCATTTATTTCAAAAAAAAAAAACTAACCATCCCAAACTCTAATTTATCAAAGCATTTCACTCCAAAATCCTTTTCTTTCCCAACCGGCTAGCACCGCTACTTTCATTAATAATCATCCTACTTCACCGTCGCTACTTGGCTTGCCACACGTTGTCATTGGCGTCGCTCACCTATAGTGAAAACAACCATCTATTTAAGGATAAAAATAATCATCCGCATACCTAATCGAACATCCAATATATTTTAATTTTATATAACTAAACTCAATCCAATCAAAATAATCATCCACATAACAATTAAAATAACCATCTACATACCTATTAAAATAGCAAGGACTACTCCAGTTGTAGGTGGTGGAGCATCTAGTCTAGGAACTCAGCAGTACCTCTTGCACTTTTCAACTTTGGACTTAGATGCCATGGCACAGCAGGGGGATCCGGGAGTACCTGTTGGTTTTGGAGCCAGAGATATATAGAATACAGGAGCTCTACCTGAATTTTAGGTTGGTCAACAATTTCAGGATAAAGAGGAGGTCGTGTTAAGCGTGAAGACTTATAGTATATGCTGTGGAGTTGAGTACAAAGTGTTCGAATCTGATCATCGCAAGTACTATGGAAAGTGTAAGGAGTTTGGCAACGGGTGCACATGGCAAATTCGGATTAGTCTCCACCAACACAGAAGTATTTGGGAGGTAAAATGGTACAATAGACCTCATACTTGTCTAACCACATCGATATCTTGTGATCATAGGATGCTTGATTATCATGTGATATCGGCCTTCATACTGCCTATGATTAGAGATGATGATGCCATCTCGATCAAGGTACTGCAGAATGCAACAAAGGCATATTTCAAGTTTAAACCGACTTATGGGAGGGCTTGGATTGGCTAAGCAGAAGGTAATGACACAGATTTATGGAGATTGGAAAAAGTCATATAATGATTTTCCGTGATGGGTACTGCGAGTGCAAATCATGATGCCAGGTAGTGTTGCGGTGTTGAGGACGAGTCCCGTGTGAGTTGGTGGGCAAGTGGATGAGTCATCAGCTTATTTCTATAAGCTTTTCTGGACATTCCCACCATGCATCGAAGCCTTCCATCATTGCAAGCTGTTGGTTAGTGTCGATAGGAACCACTTGTACGACAAATACGGCGGTACACTGCTTGTAGCGATTGCTCAGAATGGCAACTCCAATATCATTCCTGTTGCATTCGTACTTGTGGAGGGTGAGAATGTAGAATTCTTTCTATCTCACCTTTAGTAGCACGTAATGCCTCAACCAGGTATTCTAGTAATATCAGATAGGCACAATAGGATAAAGGCCGCATTGGAGGCTCTTGATGGTGGTTGGCTTCCACCTAATGCATACCGGGCATTTTGTATCCATCGCATGGCAGGGAATTTTTCCCTGAGTTTCAAGGACAAAGATGCACGGAGGTTTTTAGTGAATGCTGCTTGATGAGCGGATATTTTATACGCTTTTTGGTATCATTTCATATAATTTTTACTATGTTTTGTTTAAGTTTTATTATGTTTTCATAGGTTTATTGTAAAATTCACATTTTTGGATTCTACTTTGATTTTTTGTGTTTATGGTGATTTTAGATATTTTCTGGCCAAAATTGAGGAGCTTGAGCAAAAGTCTTATTCAGAGACAGAGAAAGGACTGCAGATGCTGTCAGGATTTGACCTCCATGCACTCGAAGGAGCTTTTCTAGAGTTACAAAAGTTCAAATGGCACTCTCTTAACGGCTATGAAAAGCTAACATCCAGGACTTTTCAGAAATATATAACAGTTTATACTTTGCTTTGGAAATGAAGGCTCAAAACTGGCGTTCAACACCAGCCACCAACCTCATTCCTGGCGTCCAGTGCCCACAGGGGAGCAGCTGGCGTCCAATGCCCAAAAGGGAGTCCCAAGCCAGTGTTCAATGCCCCTAAGGAGTTCTAGCACGTGGAGACACCCTTATCTTAGCCCAAACACTCACCAAGTGGGCCCAAAAAGTGAATTTTTGCACAACAATACTAGTTTATCTTATTTCTGTAATTCTTAGTTAGCAAGATAGTATATATAGACAAGAGTTCACCCTTGTTAGAAACTCTTGCCCACTTTTACATTTTCAATTATACGTTTCTATAAGCACGAGTCACTAACCTCCTAAGGTTAAGGTTAGGAGCTCTGCTGAGTTTCATGGATTAATAATATTACTATTCTAGTTCAATATGTCTGATTCTATTCTCTTATGCATTCTCGTTCATCATCTTATGAATTGAGGGTGACTGATAAACCACTATTTTATGATTTATCTTGTGCTAATTTGAGTGATTTTTATTAACTCTCTGCTCACTTATTCATATAATTTGCATGAGTTTATATTTTCCTTCTTGATTTTGTGCTATGATTGAAAACATGCTTCTTGGGCCTTATATTTGCTAATATTAATCCGATCTTATTACTTTTTGATGCTTTGATATGTGTGTTAAGTGTTTTCAGAGATTACTGGGTAGGAATGGCTTAGAGGATGGAAAGGAAGCATGCAAAAGTGGAAGGAATACAAGAAACTGAAGGAACCGCTAAAGCTGTCCAGCCTGACCTCTTGGTACTAAATCGAACATAACTTGAGCTACAAATGTCCAAATGACGCGGTTTCAGTTGCATTGGAAAGCTAACGTCCGGGACTTCGCAACGATATATAATTTGCCATAGCTGCTTTGAAGCCAGGCGATGCGCACGCGTGGATCACGGGACGCGTGACCTGGCAAAAACCCAATCCACGCTAACGCATGGACGACGCTTCTGCGTGACTTTACAGTGACTTATACGTACCAGAAATCGCTGGGGGTGATTTCTGGGCTATTTTCTATCCAGTTTTTGGCCCAGAAAACACAGATTAGAGGCTATAAAGTGGGGGAAATCCATCAATTCATACAACAATACAGATACAACTTCTCATATACATAATTTTAGGTTTAGATGTAGTTTTTAGAGAGAGAGAGGCTCTCTCCTCTCTCTTAGGTTTTAGGATTTAGGATTTCTTTTAGATTAGGATTTCTTCTTCTCAATTTTCAGGTTCAATGTTCCTTTTATTTATTTTTCCAATTTAATTTATGAACTTTTCCATGTTAGATTTGATTTCTTTTTTTAATGCAATTTGAGGTATTTCAGATATATGATTTTTATTTAGCTTTCTATATTCTTGGCTTTGGTTGAGTAATTAGAGACTCTTGAGTTATCAAACTCTTTTTTTGATTGATAAATGGAAGTTGCTAATTGACTTGAATTCCACTAACTCTAGTCTTTCTTTGGGAATTGACTAGGACTTGAGGATTAATATTGATTTATCCACTTGACTTACCTTCATAGTTAGAGGTTGACTAAGTGGGAGCAACGAGCAATTCTCATCACAATTGATAAGGATAACTAGGATAGGACTTCTAATTTTCATACCTTGCCAAAAGTTTTCTTAACTATTGATTTATTAATTCTTGCAATTAATTTCTCTTGTTCAACTTTCAAAAACCCAAAAATAATGTTTTCCATAACCAGTAATAAAACACACCTCCCTGCAATTTCTTGAGAAGACGACCCGAGGTTTGAATACTTCGGTTTATAAATTTTAATGGGTTTGTTACTTGTGACAACCAAAACTTTTGCACGAAAGAATTTTCCGTTGGTTTAGAAACTATACTTACAACGCGATTACTTTTACGAAATTCTTTACTAGCATGAATCCGATCGTCAAAAATGGCGCCGTTGCCGGGGAATTGCAAACGTGTGCCTTATTATTGGTTATTGTAAATATTTATTTTTTGCTTGTTTATTTGTTTTTATTTTTGTTTTTATTTTTGCTTTTTCGTAAATTAAGAGGTTATTGGTTTTTATTTAGTTATTAAAATTTTCAAAAATAATGTTCTTTGTTCTTTCTTGATCTTCAAGCTGTTCTTCGTGTTCATATTGACGTTCAAGTTGTTCTTCGTTGTTTTCTTCGTTTTGATCTAAAAATTTTAAGTTTGGTGTCATTTTATTGTTTTTCTCTTTCCTCATTAAATTCAAAAACATCTTTTCTCTTTATTTTAATTGATTTTTTCAAAAATTACAAAAAAATTCAGATTTTTATTTTAAAATTTTTTATCTTATCTTATCTTAGTTTTAAATTTCAAAATTCAAATCTTTTTCAAAAATCATATCTTTTTTAAAAATCTTATCTTATCTTATTTCAAAATCAAATTTCAAATTTCAATATTTAAAATTCCAAAATTCAAAATTCAAATTTCAAAATTTAAATTTTAAATTTTAAAAATCAAACCTTTTCAAAATTTAAACCTTTTTCAGATCTTTATCTTATATTGTTGTCAGTGTTTCTAAGTTTTAGGAGTTTATTTTCATTATTTTTTTATTAGTTTTTTATTTTAATTTCTTTAGCTACTATAAATTCTCACCCCTCTGGTTTCAAGTTTGGTTCCAATGTTGTTGTAGGGAATGGAAGCTCTAATAGGAATAGGCATCAAGGTTGGAAAAATCAAAGATGGGAGGAGCCACAGGGATTTGATTAACCCTCTTGGCAATAGCCTCCGCCAATATACTATGACCAAGAGCCATTCCAAGAAGCATATAAAGATAATGGCTATAGTGAGTACTCTTTTGATTATCAACAACAGCCACCATACGCCTATGAACCCCCTCCTCGACATAGCTTTGGACCACCATACTTACAAGCCCCTTTTCACCATTCACCTTCATATGACCCTAACCCTTATCCACCATATCAACCACCATATGAACCATACATAGAACCACCACCTCAATATACACCATCTCCATATCCTTATCAAGAGGAACCACCTTCCTATCATGCACCCTTTCTCCAAAATAATGAACCCTCATATCCACCCCAAACCTCCATGGAGAACACACTTACCTCTCTCATTGGTCTCACCTCTAAACTCTAAAATCTTATATCCCACATGGACCAACCCTCCACCTCCAATATTCAATTCTCAAGCTCTAGTGCGCTTCCATTTCAACCACATAATGATCCACCCATCCCATCACCATCTTCCATGGAAGAGCACCCACATCCATCAATCCAAGAGCAACATGATCCCAATGATGCTATTGACATAGAAAGAGAAAGAAGGGATCTTCTTAGGGACGCAATGGATCGGTTGCACGTAGCCTTATTTTCAGAGGAGCAAGAGGAGGGCCAAAATGTGGAAGTAGGAGAGACCCTTGAAGATGAAGAAGTAGTTGAAAGGAGTTGTCATGGAAAGGAAATCATAAATGAGGAATACGATTTTATGCTAAAACAACTGGACGAAGCTGCAATAGTTAAAGAGGAAGTGGTTGAGAACTTAGGAGATGTGGAACCTCCATTTGAACCTCAACTCATGGAGCCTCCTTCCAAGACGGTTGAATTAGATGTTGAGGAGGGTGTACAACCTCCAAGGCATATCATGGTTGAAGACTTTGCAGAGGTTGATTGGTGCACGAAATTGTGATCATCAATGGCGCCATCAACATGGTACGCACAATTGCAATCTCAACTCTTTATCACAACTTCGCACAACTAACCAGCAAGTGCGCTGGGTCGTCCAAGTAATAAACCTTACGCGAGTAAGGGTCGATCCCACGGAGATTGTTGGTATGAAGCAAGCTATGGTCATCTTGTAAATCTCAGTCAGGCGGACTCAAATGGTTATGGAGGATAACATAAAATATGAAGTAAAGATAGAGATACTTATGCAATTCATTGGTGAGAATTTCAGATAAGCGTATGGAGATGCTTTGTCCCTTCCGTCTCTCTGCTTTTCTACTGTCTTCATCCAATCCTTCTTACTCCTTTCCATGGCAAGCTGTATATAGGGTTTCACTGTTGTCAATGGCTACCTCCCATCCTCTCAGTTAAAATGTTCAACGCACTCTGTCACAGCACGGCTATTCAGCTGTCAGTCCTCGATCATGTCGAAATAGAATCCAGTGATTCTTTTGCGTCTGTCACTAACGCCCCACAATCGCGAGTTTGAAGCTCGTCACAGTCATTCAATCCTTGAATCCTACTCAAAATACCACAGACAAGGTTTAGACCTTCCAGATTCTCTTGAATGCCGCCATCAATTCTAGCTTATACCACGAAGATTCCAATTAAGAAATCCAAGAGATAAACATTCAAGCCTTGTTTGCTTGTAGAACGGAAGTGGTTGTCAGGCACGCGTTTATAAGCGAGAATGATGATGAGCGTCACATAATCATCACATTCATCATGTTCTTGGGTGCGAATGAATATCTTAGAACAAGAATAAGCTGAATTGAATAGAAGAACAATAGTAATTGCATTAATACTCGAGGTACAGCAGAGCTCCACACCTTAATCTATGGTGTGTAGAAACTCCACCGTTGAAAATACATAAGAACAAGGTCTAGGCATGGCCGAGAGGCCAGCCCCCAAAACGTGATCAAAAGATTCAAAGATCTAAAGATCTGATCTAAGAACTAGACGTCCAAAGATGAAAATACAATAGTAAAAGGTCCTACTTATAGAGTACTAGTAGCTAGGGTTTACAGAAATGAGTAAATGACATAAAAATCCACTTCTGGGCCCACTTGGTGTGTGCTTGGGCTGAGAATTGAAGCATTTTCGTGTAGAGACTCTTCTTGGAGTTAAACGCCAGCTTTTGTGCCAGTTTGGGCGTTTAACTCCCATTCTTGTGCCAGTTCCGGCGTTTTATGCCAGAATTCTTGAGCTGATTGGAACGCCTGTTTGGGCCATCAAATCTCGGGCAAAGCATAGACTATTATATATTGCTGGAAAGCCCAGGATGTCTACTTTCTAACGCAGTTAAGAACGCGCCAATTGGGGTTCTGTAGCTCCAGAAAATCCACTTCGAGTGCAGGGAGGTCAGAATCCAACAGCATCTGCAGTCCTTTTCAGCCTCTGAATCAGATTTTTGCTCAGGTCCCTCAATTTCAGCCAGAAAATACCTGAAATCACAGAAAAACACACAAACTCATAGTAAAGTCCAGAAAAGTGAATTTTAACTAAAAACTAATAAAAATATAATAAAAACTAACTAAAACATACTAAAAACATACTAAAAACAATGTCAAAAAGCGTATAAATTATCCGCTCATCACAACACCAAACTTAAATTGTTGCTTGTCCTCAAGCAACTGAAAATCAAATAAGATAAAAAGAAGAGAATATGCAATGAATTCCAAAAACATCTATGAAGATCAGTATTAATTAGATGAGCGAGGCTTTAACTTTTTGCCTCTGAACAGTTTTGGCATCTCACTTTATCCTTTGAAATTCAGAATGATTGGCTTCTATAGGAACTCAGAATCCAGATAGTGTTATTGATTCTCCTAGTTAAGTATGATGATTCTTGAACATAGCTACTTTATGAGTCTTGGCCGTAGCCAAAGCACTCTGTCTTCCAGTATTACCACCGGATATATACATTCCACAGACACATAACTGGGTGAACCTTTTCAGATTGAGACTTAGCTTTGCTAGAGTCCCCAATTAGAGGTGTCCAGGGTTCTTTAGCACACTCTTTTTGCCTTGGATCACAACTTTATTATTTCTTTTTCTTTTTCCTCTTCTCTCTTTTTTTTTCGCATATACTATCTCTCTTTTTTTTCTGCAAGCTTTTCACTGCTTTTTCTTGCTTCAAGAATCAATTTGATGATTTTTCAGATCCTCAGTAACATTTCTCCTTTTCCATCATTCTTTCAAGAGCCAACAATTTTAACATTCATGAACAACAAATTCAAAAGACATATGCACTGTTCAAGCATACATTCAGAAGTCAAAGTATTGCCACCACATCAAAATAATTAATCTGTTATAAAATTCAAAATTCATGCAATTCTTCTCTTTTTCAATTAAGAACATTTTTCATTTAAGAAAGGTGATGGATTCATAGGACATTCATAACTTTAAGGCATAGACACTAAGACACTAATGATCATAAGACACAAAAATAGATAAACATAAGCATGAAAATTTGAAAAACAGGAAAATAAAGAACAAGGAAATTAAGGAACGGGTCCACCTTAGTGATGGCGGCTTGTTCTTCCTCTTGAAGATCTTATGGAGTGCTTGAGCTCCTCAATGTCTCTTCCTTGCCTTTGTTGCTCCTCTCTCATGATTCTTTGATCTTCTCTAATTTCATGGAGGAGGATGGAATGTTCTTGGTGCTCCACCCTTAGTTGTCCCATGTTGGAACTCAATTCTCCTAAGGAGGTGTTGATTTGCTCCCAATAGTTTTGTGGAGGAAAGTACATCCCTTGAGGTATCTCAGGAATTTCATGATGAGTGGGATCTCTTGTTTGCTCCATCCTTTTCTTTGTGATGGGCTTGTCCTCATCAATGAGGATGTCTCCCTCTATGTCAATTCCAACTGAATAACAGAGGTGACAAATGAGATGAGGAAAGGCTAACCTTGCCAAGGTAGAGGACTTGTCTGCCACCTTATAAAGTTCTTGGGCTATAACCTCATGAACTTCTACCTCCTCTCCAATCATGATGCTATGAATCATGATAGCCCGGTCTATAGTAACTTCGGACCGGTTGCTAGTGGGAATGATTGAGCGTTGGATAAACTCCAACCATCCCCTAGCCACGGGCTTGAGGTCATGCCTTCTCAGTTGAACCAGCTTCCCTCTTGAATCTCTCTTCCATTGAGCGCCCTCTTCACAAATGTCTATGAGGACTTGGTCCAACCTTTGATCAAAGTTGACCCTTCTAGTGTAAGGGTGTTCATCTCTTTGCATCATGGGCAAGTTGAATGCCAACCTTACATTTTCCAGACTAAAATCTAAGCATTTACCCCGAACCATTGTAAGCCAATTCTTTGGGTCCGGGTTCACACTTTGATCATGGTTCTTGGTGATCCATGCATTGGCATAGAACTCTTGAACCATTAAGATTTCGACTTGTTGAATGGGGTTGGTAAGAACTTCCCAACCTCTTATTCGGATCTCATGTCGGATCTCCGGATATTCACTCTTTTTGAGTTTGAAAGGGACCTCAGGGATCACCTTCTTCATGGCCACAACTTCATAGAAGTGGTCTTGATGCACCCTTGAGATGAATCTCTCCATCTCCCATGACTCAGAGGTGGAAGCTTTTGCCTTCCCTTTCCTCTTTCTAGAGGTTTCTCCGGCCTTAGATGCCATAAATGGTTATGAAAAAACAAAAAGCAATACTTTTACCACACCAACCTTAGAAGGTTTGCTCGTCCTCGAGCAAAAGAAGAAAGAAGAGAGTAGAAGAAGAAGAAATAGAGGAGATGGAGGTGGCTTTGTGGTTCGGCCAAGGGGGAGAAGTAGTGTTTATGTTGTGTGAAAATGAAGGAGTGAAGATGGGTTTATATAGGGGTGGAGAGAGGGGTAGGGTTCGGTCATGTGAGGGTGGGTTGGGAGGAAAAGTGGTTTGAATTTGAATGGTGAGGTAAGTGAGGTTTTATGAAGGATGGATGTGAGTGGTGAGGAAAATAGTAGGATTTGATAGGTGAGGGGTTTTTGGAGAAGAGGTGTTGAGGTGATTGGTGAATGGGTGTAGAAGAGAGGGAGTGGTGGGGTAGGTGGGGATCCTGTGGGGTCCACAGATCCTGAGGTGTCAAGGAAAAGTCATCCCTGCACCAAGTGGCGAGCAAAAATGCTCTTTATGCCAATTCTGGCGTTAAATGCCGGGCTGGTGCCCATTTCTAGCGTTTAACGCCAACTTCTTGCCCTTTCCTGGCGTTTAACGCCAGTCTGGTGCCCCTTTCTGGCGTTAAACGCCCAGAATGGTGCCAGACTGGGCGTTAAACGCCCATTTGCTGCCCTTACTGGCGTTTAAACGCCAGCAAGATTCTCCTCCAGGGTGTGCTATTTTTCTTTCTGTTTTTCATTCTGTTTTGCTTTTTCAATTGATTTTGTGACTTCCCATGATCATCAACCTATAGAAAACATAAAATAGCAAAGGGAAAATAGATAATATAATAAAATTGGGTTGCCTCCCAACAAGCGCTTCTTTAATGTCAGTAGCTTGACAGTGTGCTCTCATGGAGCCTTACAGATATTCAGAGCAATGTTGGAACCTCCCAACACCAAACTTAGAGTTTGAATGTGGGGGTTCAATCACCAAACTTAGAGTTTAGTTGTGGCCTCCCAACACCAAACTTAGAGTTTGACTGTGGGGGCGCTGTTTGACTCTGTTTTGAGAGAAGCTCTTCATGCTTCCTCTCCATGGTTACAGAGGGATATCCTTGAGCCTTAAACACAAAGGATTCTTCATTCACTTGAATGATCAATTCTCCTCTGTCAACATCAATCACAGCCTTTGCTGTGGCTAGGAAGGGTCTGCCAAGGATGATGGATTCATCCATGCACTTCCCAGTCTCTAGGACTATGAAATCAGCATGGATGTAATGGTCTTCAACTTTTACCAGAACATCCTCTACAAGTCCATAAGCTCATTTTCTTGAATTGTCTGCCATCTCTAGTGAGATTCTTGCAGCTTGTACCTCAAAGATCCCTAGCTTCTCCATTACAGAGAGAGGCATGAGGTTTATGCTTGACCCTAGGTCACACAGAGCCTTCATGGTGCCTATGGTACAAGGTATTGAAAACTTCCCAGGATCCTGTCTCTTTTGAGGTAATCTCTGCCTAGTCAAGTCATCCAGTTCTTTGGTGAGCAAAGGGGGTTCATCCTCCCAAGTCTCATTACCAAATAACTTGTCATTTAGCTTCATGATTGCTCCAAGGTACTTGGAAACTTGCTCTTCAGTGACATCTTCATCCTCTTCAGAGGAAGAATACTCATCAGAGCTTATGAATGGCAGAAGTAAATCCAATGGAGTCTCTATGGTCTCAATGTGAGGCTCAGATTCCCATGGTTCCTCATTAGGGAACTCATTGGAGGCCAGTGGACGTCCATTGAGGTCTTCCTCAGTGGTGTTCACTGCCTCTTCCTCCTCTCTAAATTCGGCCATGTTTATGGCCTTACACTCTCCTTTTGGATTTTCTTCTGTATTGCTTGGAAGAGTACTAGGAGGGAGTTCAGTAACTTTCTTACTCAGCTAACCCACTTGTGCCTCCAAGTTTCTAATGGAAGACCTTGTTTCAGTCATGAAACTTTGAGTGGTTTTGATTAGATCAGAGACTATAGTTGCTAAGTCAGAGTGGCTCTGCTTAGGATTCTCTGTCTGTTGCTGAGAAGATGATGGAAAAGGCTTGCCATTGCTAAACCAATTTCTTCCACCATTATTGTTGTTGAAACCTTGTTGAGGTCTCTGTTGATCCTTCCATGAGAGATTTGGATGATTTCTCCATGAAGGATTATAGGTGTTTCCATAGGGTTCTCCCATGTAATTCACCTCTTCCATTGAAGGGTTCTCAGGATCATAAGCTTCTTCTTCAGATGAAGCGTCCTTAGTACTGCCTGGTGCAGCTTGCATTCCAGACAGACTTTGAGAAATCATTTTGACTTCTTGAGTAAATATTTTGTTCTGAGCCAATATAGCATTCAGAGTATCAATCTCAAGAACTCCTTTCTTCTGATTCGTCCCATTGTTCACAAGATTCCTTTCAGAAGTGTACATGAATTGGTTATTTGCAACAATTTCAATGAGTTCTTGAGCTTCTGCGGGCGTCTTCTTCAGATGAAGAGATCCTCCAGTAAAGCTGTCCAATGACATCTTGGACAGTTCAGACAGACTATCATAGAAGATACCTATGATGCTCCATTCAGAAAGCATGTCAGAGGGACACTTTCTGATCAATTGTTTGTATCTTTCCCAAGCTTCATAGAGGGATTCACCTTCCTTCTATCTGAAGGTTTGGACTTCCACTCTAAGCTTACTCAATTTTTGAGGTGGAAAGAACTTTGCCAAGAAGGCATTGACTAGCTTTTCCCAAGAGTTCAGGCTTTCCTTAGGTTGTGAGTCCAACCATATCCTAGCTTTGTCTCTTATAGCAAAAGGGAATAGCATAAGTCTATAGACTGCAGGGTCAACCCCATTGGTCTTGACAGTGTCACAGATTTGCAAGAATTCAGCTAAAAACTGATGAGGATCTTCCAATGGAAGTCCATGGAACTTGCAATTCTATTGCATTAGAGAAACTAATTGAGGCTTAAGTTCAAAGTTGTTTGCTCCAATGGTAGGGATAGAGATGCTTCTCCCATAGAAGTCGGGAGTAGGTGTAGTAAAGTCACCCAGCACCTTCCTTGCATTGTTGGCATTGTTGTTGTTTTCGGCTGCCATGTCTTCTTCTTTGAAGAATTCTGTTAGGTCCTCTACAGAGAGTTGTGCTTTAGCTTCTCTTAGCTTTCGCTTCAAGGTCCTTTCAGGTTTAGGGTCAGCCTCAACAAGAATGCTTTTGTCTTTGCTCCTGCTCATATGAAAGAGAAGAGAACAAGAAAATATGGAATCCTCTATGTCACAGTATAGAGATTCATTGAGGTGTCAGAGGAAAAAGAAAAATAGAAGGAAGAGGTAGAAGAATTCGAACTTAGAAAGATAGAGTTCGACTTGTGCATGTTAGTCCATAAATAGAAGGATGTGAGAAGAGGGGAAGAAATTTTCAAAAATAAATTTAAAAAGATTTTAAAAACATTTTGAAAAATTGAAGAATGATTTTCGAAAAATATGATTGGGAAAGAGATAAAGTGTTTTTTTTTGAAAAAGATTTTGAAATTAGAAATAAAAAAGAAATGATTGAAAACTTATTTTGAAAAAGATGTGATTAAAAAGATATGATTGAAAAACAATTTAAAAAGATTTGATTTTTAAAATCAATGACTTGGCTAACAAGAAAAGATATGATTCAAACATTAAACCTTTCTCAACAGAAAAGGCAACATACTTGAAATGTTGAATCAAATCATTAATTGTTAGCAAGTATTTTTGAAAATGGAAAGAAATTGATTTTGAAAATATATGACTGAAAATATATGATTTGAAAAAGATTTGATTTTGAAAAATTATGGAAACTTGAAAAAAATTTGAATTAAAAACAAAATCTTCCCTCTTGTGCCATCCTGGCGTTAAATGCCCAGAATGGTATCCATTCTGGCGTTTAAAGCCCAAAATGCTACCCTTTTGGGCGTTAAACGCCCAGCCAGGTGCCCTGGTTGGCGTTTAAACGCTAGTTTTCCTTCTTCACTGGGCGTTTTGAACGCCCAGCTTTTTCTGTGCAATTCCTCTGCTGTATGTTCTGAATCTTCAATTCTTTGTATTATTGACTTGAAAAGACACAAATTAAAATTTTTTTGGATTTTTAATGATGAGGAAAAATCAAAATGCAACTAAAATCAAATAAACAATGCATGCAAGACATCAAACTTAGAAGTTCGTATACTACTCACACTAACAAATTGAGAATGCATATGAGAAACAACAAAACACACAAAACAAGAGAATTTAAAGATCAGAGCAAGTAAATCATCAAGAACAACTTGAAGATCAATGAAGACACATGATTGAATTCAAAGAATGCATGCAATTGACACCAAACTTAAAATGAGACACTAGACTCAAACAAGAAATATTTTTGGTTTTTATGATTTTGTAATTTTTTTGGTTTTTTTTTCGAAAATTATGTGGAAATAGAAAATAAAGAGGATCAAAACTTTTAATAAGAATTCCAGGAATCATGCAATGTTAGTCTAAAGCTTCAGTCTAAAGGAATTAGACATGGCTAGCCAAGCTTCAGTAGGACATTGCATTCAAGAGCTAAATTGATCAAGATCAATCAGCTTTGGTGATGATAAGAATATCACCTTGAAACACTAGAATTCATTCTTAAAAATTCTGAAAAATACCTAATCTAAGCAACAAGATGAACCGTCAGTTGTCCAAACTCAAACAATCCCCGACAACGGCGCCAAAAACTTGGTGTTGTTGTCGGATCAAAACTTGGCACTGTTATTGCAGGGAACAAATGCGAAACTGTAGTTAGGACATTTAATTCCCCGGTAACGGTGCCATCAACATGGTACGCACAATTGCAATCTCAACTCTTTATCACAACTTCGCACAACTAACCAGCAAGTGCACTGGGTCGTCCAAGTAATAAACCTTACGCGAGTAAGGGTCGATCCCACGGAGATTGTTGGTATGAAGCAAGCTATGGTCATCTTGTAAATCTCAGTCAGGCGGACTCAAATAGTTATGGAGGATAACATAAAATATGAAGTAAAGATAGAGATACTTATGCAATTCATCGGTGAGAATTTTAGATAAACGTATGGAGATGCTTTGTCCCTTCCGTCTCTCTGCTTTCCTACTGTCTTCATCCAATCCTTCTTACTCCTTTCCATGGCAAGCTGTATGTAGGGTTTCACCGTTGTCAATGGCTACCTCCCATCCTCTCAGTGAAAATGTTCAACGCGCTCTGTCATAGCACGGCTATTCAGCTGTCGGTCCTCGATCATGTCGAAATAGAATCCAGTGATTCTTTTGCGTCTGTCACTAACGCCCCACAATCGAGAGTTTGAAGCTCGTCACAGTCATTCAATCCTTGAATCCTACTCAGAATACCACAGACAAGGTTTAGACCTTCCGGATTCTCTTGAATGCCGCCATCAATTCTAGCTTATACCACGAAGATTCTGATTAAGAAATCCAAGAGATAAACATTCAAGCCTTGTTTGCTTGTAGAACGGAAGTGGTTGTCAGGCACGCGTTCATAAGTGAATATCTTAGAACAAGAATGAGCTGAATTGAATAGAAGAACAATAGTAATTGCATTAATACTCGAGGTACAGCAGAGCTCCACACCTTAATCTATGGTGTGTAGAAACTCCACCGTTGAAAATACATAAGAACAAGGTCTAGGCATGGCCGAGAGGCCAGCCCCTAAAACGTGATCAAAAGATTCAAAGATCTAAAGATCTGATCTAAGAACTAGACGTCCAAAGATGAAAATACAATAGTAAAAGGTCCTACTTATAGAGAACTAGTAGCTATGGTTTACAGAAATGAGTAAATGACATAAAAATCCACTTCCGGGCCCACTTGGTGTGTTCTTGGGCTGAGCATTGAAGCATTTTCGTGTAGAGACTCTTCTTGGAGTTAAACGCCAGCTTTTGTGCCAATTTGGGCGTTTAACTCCCATTCTTGTGCTAGTTCCGGCGTTTTACGCCAGAATTCTTGAGCTGACTTGGAACGCCTGTTTGGGCCATCAAATCTCGAGCAAAGTATGGACTATTATACATTGCTGGAAAGCCCAGGATGTCTACTTTCCAACGCAGTTGAGAACGCGCCAATTGGTTTCTGTAGCTCCAGAAAATCCACTTCGAGTGCAGGGAGGTCAAAATCCAACAGCATCTACAGTCCTTTTCAGCCTCTGAATCAGATTTTTGCTCAGCTCCCTCAATTTCAGCCAGAAAATACCTGAAATCACAAAAAAACACACAAACTCATAGTAAAGTCCAGAAAAGTGAATTTTAACTAAAAACTAATAAAAATATAATAAAAACTAACTAAAACATACTAAAAACATACTAAAAACAATGCCAAAAAGCGTATAAATTATCCGCTCATCATTAATCAAGAGATGGAGATTAAAAAAGATGAAGCATAGCCTCCCATGCCCTTGATAGGTAATGAAGAGGAGATTGAATTGGAAGAAAGCTACCAAGAGAAAACGGCTGAAGTTGAAGAGGCTTGCAAAGAGGTGAAAAAATTCAAAGAAGAGCACAAGGGAGTGGAGCTTGCAAGACCATTAGAAATAACTCTCCCAAGGCTAGTACCATCCAATACAACATTCAAGTGGGTAAAATTCCTATCCTTAACCTTTACTTTCCCACTTGAATATGGGCTACTGGAGACGGATGGTCAACTTAGAGCTCTTTATGGCATTAAGAGTAAGAGGAAGATGGTTAGTGGTAAGAGTTGTCCTGCAAGGTTCAATATGGTTGCATGCTCCAAGTTGAAGTGCAGATGTTGGTATAATTCTCAGTTGATTGGGTCTAGGAGGATGTTTGGGCGCCTAAATGAGAATTCCAAGGCTGAACCACCCGGATGGAATCATCATGATCCACTTGAAGGCGGGTGCAGAAATAAGATTTGGGATCTAGGCATACATGAGGATCAACTATGGGAGCTCGAAGCTTGTGAAGAACTACACCAAAGTTTGGTGAATTAACTTGGAGATGTTAGAGCTTATTGGAAGTCCAAGCATTGGTGGAAGTTTCAGGATGAGTTCAAGCACAAGCCACCATGACAAGGAGCTCGCCAAATGTCCAACTTAAGGACTTTAACTAAAAGTGTTGGGTGGGAGACAACCCACCATGGTATAATCATTCCTTTTATTCCTAGTTTATTTTCTTTTTATTTTTATTAGTGTCATTCATAATGTTTGCATTAGCATCTGCATACTGCATTTTGCATACTGCATAAAAAAATCGCACGCGACGCGCGAGCGTCGGCGACGCGTCCGCGTCAAAGGTGCCTTGGACACGAAAAGAAAAGAAGCAAGGAGTCACGCGAAAGCGTGGCTGGAGGCGTGCCTTAGGCACAAGCATGCCACGTGAATGCGTCGCTGACGCGCCTGCATCACTTTGGAAAATAGCCTCCCCACGCATGCGCGTCACCCACGCGTACACGTGACCCTGCAAAATCGACGTAAAAAGGTATATGGCAGCAAGTTATGATGGAGTGGGACTGGAATGGTGCTAGAAGCACAACCCCTACCACGCGTCCGCGTCATTTTTGAAAGTCAGGCCATTCACGCGTGCGCGTCACCCACGCGCACGCGTCAACCTAAATTTTGGCAATATGCAAACGAAACAGAAAGTTGCTCAAATGCGAGGCTGCTCTCGCGCCAATGGCACAAATCAAGTCACGCGTACGTGTGCCCCACGTGTACGCGTCATCAGAAAATTTTGCAACTCACGCGTCCGTGTCGACTGCGCCGCACAGCTTATCCAGATCAGCACAAAAAAAATCTTATCTTTTCTTCCCCAATCCTAATTTTTCCTTCCTCCTTTCTTACTTACTTCTTCTTCTTCCTTTCTTTCACTTCTCATCCTTCTTTGCTCTCATCCTATTTTACTTAATTTATTTGCATACTTTCATTCATTACATTTTAATTTTGTGTATATTTTTATTTTCTTTTCTAAATTTATTATTTTTCAATTGGTGTTAAAATTTTTCTTATTCAACTGTTGCATCTTTTTCTTGAATTATTCTGGTGCTTCATGACTTGTTTTATTCTGATAGGGTATTATTATTCATAAGTCAATGCTATTCTTTTATGATACTTGTATTCCTTTTATATTGATATGCACTTATACTATCTTGCATTACCCACACTCTCTTCCCCATTGTTGCAATTCTTGCACTATTGATATGCCGTATGCTTCTACTGTTTTCTCACTGCATGTTGTAGCTACCATGTAATTGAGACCCTTATTATTTGGCATTACCCACTCATATTTTATTTGTTTTCTATCATTATTTTTGGGTTCCTGTTCTTCTTTTTCTCTTCTTTTAAGATGGCCACCGAAGAAGGAAAAAGAGAAAAAACTTCTCTATAGGGTAACAGACAAGTCCATCTGCATAATCTCTAGAGAAAAGCATCAGTTGTAACAACCTGTCCTTTTGCACATCTCAGCATGCACCGAGGACGGTGCAATCTTTAAGTGTGGGGATGTCGATACCGATCTCCATGGGTTAGTTATTTTCTTCCCAATACCAATGTCTTATTTTCTTTATTAGTTCATTGTTGTATTTACATGTTTGATTGCATATTTTCTTGATTTTGTGCATATTTTACCACTGCTTGGTAAAAGTAATAAGTTTCTTTTCAAGACCCTTTTTATAGTATTTCACTAATTTTAATTGAAAATTTTTTGTTAAACTTGTTGGAAGTTGTATTTGGAATATGGTTTATAGCTAAGAACACACAACCCGTGAGATTTTGAGCCTAGTTATATGGTTACATTATTTAACCATAATATTTTATTCTTATGTGTTTCCTTCTCTATGATTGTAATCTATATTTTGTTCCAGTCTATATGTCCAATGTTTAATGTGTTACATGCTTGCATATGATTGAGGCTATTATTTGCTTTTGCTTACTTATCCCAAATAGCCTACCCTTTCATTTACCTTTGTTAGCCACTTTGAGCCTTTTTAACTCCCATTTGTTCTATATTTTACCACATCACTAGCCTTAAGCGGAAAAACAAGTAATCACCCCAATTGAATCTTTGGTTAGCTTAAGATAGAGATTGTGTATCAACTAAGTGTGGGAAAACTGTGGGAACATGGGTTAATAGGAAATGTCTTATGTTTCTACTTTATTTAAATATTGGAAATTTGGGTACCTACTCATATGAGACCAGAAAAATTAAAAATCCATATGCATTGATATCTTATGTTTACTTTTATATTTTCAAAAAAAAAAGAGACAAAAAAAGAAAAAGAAAAAAGAAAAAGAAAAAAAATTCAATAAATAAGTAAATAAATAAGGGGACAAAATCGCCCGAATGCTAAGTTAAGTTAAGAAAAAGATCAATGCATATGTGACAAAAATTAAAAGAAAGGTTGATGCATGAGTATGAGATGAAAAAAATGGGAATTTTGGGTAGCTAGGCATGATTTTAGAGTTATATAGAGTATGTGTATGTTAGGTGAGAGCTTAGACTAGTCAAAGATTTAATTCATAGCTCACTTAGCCATATATATATCCTCACCTTTACCTTAGCCGCATTTATATATATATATAGGTTGCATTGCATTGCATTGCATGAGTCTTACATTTTCCTACTCATTTATTTTATCTCCTTGAACTTAGCACGAGGACATGCTAATGTTAAGTGTGGGGAGGTTGATAAACCACTATTTTATGGTTTATCTTATGCTAATTTGAGTGATTTTTATCAACTCTCTGCTCACTTATTCATATAATTTGGATGAGTTTACATTTTCCTTTATGATTTTGTGCTATGATTGAAAACATGCTTCTTGGGCCTTCTATTTGCTAATATTAATCCTCTCTTATTACCATTCGATACCTTGATATGTGTGTTAAGTATTTTCAGAGATTACAGGGCAAGAATGGCTTAGAGGATGGAAAGAAAGCATGCAAAAGTGGAAGGAATACAAGAAACTGAAGGAACTGCTAAAGCTGTCCAGCCTGACCTCTTGGTACTAAATTGACCATAACTTGAGCTATAGAGGTCCAAATGATGCGGTTTTAGTTGTGTTGGAAAGCTAACGTCCGGGACTTCACAACGATATATAATTTGCCATATCTGCTTCGAAGCCATGTGACGCGCCCGCGTGGATCACGTAGACGCGTGACCTGGCAAAAACCCAATCCACGCTAACGCGTGGACGACGCTTCCGCGTGACTTTGCATTGACCTGTACGTACCAAAAATTGTTGGGAGAGATTTCTGGGCTGTTTTTGACCCAGTTTTCGTCCCATAAAACACAGATTAGAGGCTATAAAGTAGGGGAATCCATCAATTCATACAACAATACAGATACAACTTCTCATATACATAATTTTAAGTTTAGATGTAGTTTTTAGAGAGAGAGGCTCTCTCCTCTCTCTTAGGTTTTAGGATTTAGGATTTCTTTTAGGATTAGGATTTCTAATTCTCAATTTCCAGATTCAATGTTCCTTTTATTTATTTTCCCAATTTAATTTATGAACTTTTCCATGTTAGATTTGATTTCTTTTATTAATGCAATTTGAGGTATTTCAGATATATGATTTTTATTTAACTTTCTATATTCTTGGCTTTGGTTGAGTAATTAGAGACTCTTGAGTTATCAAACTCTTTTGTTGATTGATAATTGAAAGTTGCTAATTGACTTGAATTCCACTAACTCTAGTCTTTCTTTGGGAATTGACTAGGACTTGAGGATTCATATTGATTTATCCACTTGACTTACCTTCATAGTTAGAGGTTGACTAAGTGGGAGCAATGAGCAATTCTCATCACAATTGATAAGGATAACTAGGATAGGACTTCTAATTTTCATACCTTGCCAAGAGTTTTCTTAGCTATTGATTTATTAATTCCTATAATTAATTTCTCTTGTTCAACCTTTCAAAAACCCAAAAATACTGTTTTCCATAACCAATAATAAAACACACCTCCCTACAATTCCTTGAGAAGACGACCCTAGGTTTGAATACTTCGGTTTATAAATTTTACTGGGTTTGTTACTTGTGACAACCAAAACTTTTGCACGAAAGGATTCTCTGTTGGTTTAGAAACTATACTTACAACGTGATTACTTTTATGAAATTCTTTACTAGCAGGAATCCAATCGTCAGTGACCCCTAACAATCACCCTTGTTATACATGGGTTCCGTGCGAGTCCTGACCCGGATAGCATTGAACCAAAACTAGAGATTGTATTGCGGATTCCAATAAAGTACATGGGCAACTTTGGATATGTGACATGAAATCCCGTTGACCGTGGGTAAGTGAGGTCTCTGTGGTGCTAAGACTAGAGTCTGAGAAGCAATGTTTCCTGATTCGGAAGATCTGCCTTGTCTGTGGCACCTTGAGTAGGATCATGAAGGGGAGTAGATTGCTTAGAGCTTTATCTTCTACTACAGTGAGAAACCTAGAGGTGGCTTGATGAGAGGACATGAGTCACTTGCAACATGGTGGATTGCTACTGTGGAGGAGGTTAACTTGATGAGAGGACATGAGTTAATCACTTACGGCTGCCATTGAATGAATCAGAAAGTTATTAAAGTAGACAGTAAGAAAAGTTAATCCGGAAAGACAAAGCATCTCCGAAGCCTCAACTGGTCTCATACCATTAATTTTACACCTATTTCATAATGTTTTATTTATTTATTCTGTTTTATGTGTTTTTCATGACAAACTATATTTTCTATCCGCCTAACTAAGATCTACAGGGTAACCATTGCTTGCTCAAACCAATGATCCTTGTGGGATCGATCCTCACTCACCTGAGGTATTACTTGGACGACCTGGTATACTTGCCGGTCTATCTGTGCGAAACGTGCAGAGCCAGTTTCGTGCACCAAGTTTTTGGCGCCGTTGCTGGGGATTGTTTGGATTTGACAAACAATTATCCCGCTGCTTAGATTAGGTACTTTTTACTATTTTGTTTAAGTCCTTTGTTTTGTTTTCAAAAAATTTTCAAAATCTTTTATTTTCTTTATTAATCTTTGTCTTTTGCTTGAGTCTTTTGATCTTGTTCTTGTTAAAGTTTTGAACTTTCTTGTTTCCTTTTAAAAAAATTCAAAAATAGTGTCTTTTGTTTGAGTCTAGTGTCAATTCTTAAGTTTGGTGTCCTTTGTATGTTTATTTTTTCTTTAAAATTTTCGAATTGTTCTTAGTGTTCTTTCTTGGTATTCAAGTTGTTCTTTTTTTTATTTATTTGATTTTAAAATTTTTAAGTTTGGTGTCTTTTGGTGTTTTTCTTTTCAATTTTCAAAAAATTAGCATTTTAGATCTAAAAAATTTTAAGTTTGGTGTCTTTTGGTTGTTTTTCTCTTTTTTCATTAATTCAAAAAAAATATCTTTTCTATCTTTATTAAAAAAAATTTGATAATTCCAAACAAAATTTAAATTTTAATTTCAAATCATTATCTTATCTTATCTTAAAGTCAAAATTTAAATTTTAAATCTTATCTTTTTAAATCTTTTCAAATCTTATTTTTTAATTTGATTCTTTCCCATCTTATCTTTCTTTTAAATTTTAAAATTCAAACCTTTTTTTTCAAATCTCAATCTTATCTTATTTTATTTCAAATTCAAACTTTAAAAACTCAATTTTAAAATTGAAATTTTCAAATTTCAAATTTCAAAATCAAATCTTTTTCAAAAATCAAATCTTTTTCAAATCTTTATCTTATCTTGTTTCAATTTCAAAATTCAAAATCGAATCTTTTTCAAATCTTTTCAATTCTTATCTTATCATGTTGACTTTTTCTTTCCAATTTTTTAATTCAAAACTTTTTTAAAATCAAATCTTTTTCTAATCTTCTATCTTATCTTATTTTCAAATGTTTCTTAATTAGTTACTTGTTTTCTCTTTCTATCATTTTCAAAACTTCCTAACTAATTCCTCTCTCTTCTATTTTCGAAAATTTCTCATATCTTTCTCTCTCTTCTTTTTCAAAAATTATCATTTAATTTTCAAATCTTTTTAGTTAATTAGCTTTTACTTTTGAATTTAATTAATAAATAAAATAAAAACAAAAATATTTTAATTCTAGTTTCTCTTTTTACTTCTTAATTTTTGAATTCTTTACCCCCTTTATTCGAATTCTTCATCTCATTCTTCTATCTTAATTCTTCTTTATTTTTCATATCTCACAGGGTGTTCTCTATCCTTTGACATAGAGCTCCCATTCTTTTTCTTTCTTACTTTCTTTTTCTTGTTTATGAGTAGGAACAGAGATAAAGAACCTCTCTTTGATCCTGATCCTGAACCTGAGAGGACCATGAGAAAGCGTTTACAACAAGCTAAAGCACAACACTCCGGAAGAGACCTCACAAAAATTTTTGAACAAGAAATTGAAAATACATATATGGCAGCCGAATAGAATAATGGAGGAGATGCAAGGAAGGTTCTTGGTGACTTCACTGCACCCACTTCTAACATCTATGAAAGAAGTATCTCCATACCTACCATTAGAGCAAATAACTTTGAGTTTAAGCCTTAGTTAGTCTCTCTAATGCAACAGAATTATGAATTCCATAGACTTTCATTGGAAGATCCACATCAGTTCTTATCTGAATTCTTGCAAATGTGACAATGTTAAGACCAATGGAGTGGATCCTGAGGTCTAGAGGCTTATGCTTTTTTCTTTTGCTGTTAAAGACAAAGCTAGAATATGGTTGGATTCTCAACCTAAGGAAAGCCTAGACTATTGGAAAAAGTTGGTCAATGCTTTCTTGGCCAAGTTCTTTCCACCTCAAAAGATGAGCAAGCTTAGGGTGGTAGTACAAACTTTCAGACAGAAAGAGGGTGAATTCCTCTATGAAGTTTGGGAAAGATACAAGCAACTGATCAAGAGATGTCCTCCTGACATGCTCTCAGAATGGACTATCCTAGGTATCTTCTATGATGGTCTATCTGAGATGTCCAAAATGTCTTTGGACCATTCTGCTGGTGGATCACTCCACCTGAAGAAAACGCCTACAGAGGCGCAGAAACTCATTGAAATGGTTGCAAACAACCAATTCATGTACACTTCTGAGATGAACCCTATGAACAATGGGGTAGCGCAGAAGAAAAGAGTTCTAGAGGTTGACACTCTAAATGCCATATTGGCTCAGAACAAGATCTTGACCCAACAGGTCAATATGATCTCTCAGCATTTGACTAAAAGGCAAGCTGCAGCTAGGAGCACTCAAGACACCTCCTATGATGGAGATGCCTATGATCCAGATCAACCCAAGATGGAAGAGGTGAATTACATGGGAGAACCCTATGGAAACACCTATAATTCTTCATGGAGAAATTATCCTAAACTTACATGGAGAGATCAACAGAAGCTTCAACAAGGCTTCAACCATAATCAAGGTGGAAGAACCCAGAATAGGTTTGATGAGTCCATATTTGAAGATAATTGTTGACTTGATTTGAATGAATTTCATCACATAAACTCACACTTAACCACAAAAATAGCATACTTTTGTGTTTTTTTCCTAAATTGGACTTAAATTTGAAATCGTGCATTTTTTGTGCTTAAATTAAGCAATTTAATTCCACTTTTATGCCATTTGATGTTGTGATATGTTTTGTGAGTGATTTTAGGTCATTTAGGCAAGAATAGGTTGGTAGAAGTGGAAGGAAGCATGTCCAAAAGGAGAACACATGAAAAAATAAAGGAGAAGCACACAGCTAAGTGTGTTTACGCACAATCCTCTGTGCGTACGCACAAGAGTAGAATCAGCAAGTGTGCATACGCACAACCCTCTGTGGGTACGAACAGGTCCCTGAGCGTGACTTCATTAATGAAGCACGTGGCTCGCGATTTTAGGGCTCTCCTGGCCCAATTTTTGGAGTTGCTGAAGCCTTTGGTGATGCTATATCAAAGGGAAATGATCATACATCAAGGTAGCTCACTTTTAGATTAGAAAACACATAGTAGGAGTAGGAGTAGTGTAGATAGCAAAGTCTCTCCTAGGGTTTTGTTAATTTCTATTGTAGCATTTTATAGTAAGTTTTGATCTTGGATTTTTTCATCTCTATTGTAAGTACTCTTTAATCCTCTCTTTAATTTTACTACTCTTGTTATATTTTCCTATGGTTCAAATTACTTTATTAATATATGCAATTTTAGTTTCTTGAAGTTTTGATTGATGAATTTAATGTTTTATGATTTCTATTTTCCTGATTGAACGTTTATAGTTGATTTTATGAATAGTTTGGATATAGTTTTCATTTTTCCTTTGCAATTTCTCATGTTTTGGTTTTATGCCCACAAGGTGTTTGTGAAAAATGTCAATTATAGATTTTGAGTAGATTTTCACACCTTGGCTTGGGATTTGAGTTTCTAGGATACTAGAGTCATAATGTCTGACATTTAGTGACAATTCTTGGGTAGTTAGTTGACTCTTGTTTCCATTGACACTAGCTTTTTACCAATTAATTTGGTAAGTTAGCTAGGACTTATGGATTAAGGTCAATTATGCTTGCTTGACCTACTCCTCGATGTTAGGGGTTAACGAAGTGAGATTGACTCATCATAGTTACCATAGTTGTGGTTATGACGATGATAGGATTCCATAGATCCTCATTCCCAAGTCAAGGCTCTTTTATGCATTTATAGCATTTTTACTAGTTTTGACCTTATTTCCCTTTTACTTGCATTAATTTTAATTTTGATAATCTCTTAGTTCTTTCATTTCTTAATTTCTTTAATCTTTTGTTCCTTGATTCAAAAACCCCTTTTCTTCACAACCGAAAGTGTGACATTTCAATTGCATTCCTAAGGAGAACGATCTGAGGTTTCATTACTCTCGGTTTATATTTGACTTGAATTAAACTTTGATGTTGGTCGATTGTTGCGTTGGGACTATACTTGCAACGCCAATTCTACTTTGAAAAAAATTCCTAACCCACTCTAGGCACACATCAAGGTTCAGCAACAGACCACCATCCCCCTCTTCTCAGCAACAGATGGAGACTTCTAAGTAGAGCCTATCTGACTTAGCAACCATAGTCTCTGAACTCTCTAAGACCACTCACCACATTTTTCATTTTTATCCATATTTAACCCCTCTATTGGAAATGTTATTCCAACATCTATACCGATTCCAACTCAATCAGTGTATCGAGACATGACTTATCTGGTGTTGGGGCTCTTCTAACCCATCCCTTCAGACTCCGGTACAATCTAGTCCAAATTCGTAATGTTCATATTTTGCCAACCCTCGTGGATTAGATGCTATCAATCTCAATAATGATGACATTGAAAATCGTCAACAAGATATTATTCAACACTGACAATGGAAAGAAGATGAGATGTTGATCAGTGCAAAGAAAAGGAAAATGGAAAAGATGGCTAAGAAAAGAAAAATGCGAAATGGATATGAAAATATTTAACGCTGACACATCTACAATGAATGAAAAATGACGACCTCTTCATGAGATTGTATGTGAGAAAATAATTAGTAAGTGGTTTACTTAATGGTTTTTTGTATTCATAGAATTAAGTAGTTTGTTTTATTTTTATTATGTATTATCATATGTGATATAATATGTTTTATTAATTTATAATGTAACTTTTAAAATTAGTCAATATTGTTATGCCATTGTTGTTTATGAAAATAACTGTTACAAAACTAACATTTCAAAATTAGATAAAAAAAATTAGCCATTAAGTTATTAATTTTTTTCGAATATTAATATTTTTTATATATTGTGTATTATTGTTATATATAAAATTATTTTTTTCGAATATTAATATTTTTTAATAGTAAATTATTTTTGAATTTATAAATTTTAATAATATTATTATAAAAAAATAATAACTATATTACTTTAATAAATTTTAATTAAGTGAGACTATTAGACATTAAAATTAGTTTTTTCTAATAAAAAAAATATTTTAAATTTTTATTTATTATTTATAATATAACAATTGATATAAATTTTTTTTATAACAAGTGAATTAATATATAAAAATTGAGATGAGTTCTCTATTAAAAATAATATAAATATTCACAAACAGCTTGTGCCATATAATTTACCAAAATGCAAATGCACCACCTAGCCCTTGTGCAGAACCTTGAGTCATGAAGTCACATCTAATTAAATTTTAAATATTTGCAAAATAGTAGTAGCTATATTTTCATTTTTCCTATACGATAAAACTTATTTCGAGAAAAGAAAAAAAAAACTGTACAATCTGACTTTTGTTGCTGGCGCAAGTTTAAATTTTTTTATTCCCAAAACATTGCTGTCGTCACATCTCATAAAAATTAGTACTAGTAGTAAAGCATGAATATAATCACCGAATCAATTATATGATTTAATTATTTATCATCCTTCATCAACCGCTTTTGTCCTTTCGCTTCGATTCAGTCGTGTAACTGATCCCTACAATGGACAAATATTACCACATTTTAAAAATATATTTAACGTGTGTTTAATAAATAAATATAGTTACTAATTTTTTAAATTCTAATATAGTTTTTAATAATTATAAATAAAAAAAAAGTGGTTGTAATTAAAACAGTACATAAGTTGGATCAAAATGGCTTTGGCAAGATCTAAACTTGACCCTAGTATATTATTGGTCTATTTTTAATATTTGAATCCAAGCTTAAACTTGATAAAAATCGAGTAAAATTGGGGGCTAATTTTTTTTTTATATTAGACTGTTTTTGATAATTTTTGTTAATAGTATGATGTTTTAATGTAATACGTTCATATACGAAATATTTAGGATAAGAAAAAATCGTGATTAACAATTTTAAATAAGATAAAATATTAAAAGAATAACCATAAATCGTACGTCACGATGTTTTTTTGGTATATTACATAGGTCACGATTTAAAATAGGATAAAATCTAAAAAAGATAACCAAAAATCGTCAGTTATAATTTTAATTTTTAAATTTCAAAAACCGTGTAATTTGTAAAATCGAATTACAATATATAAATCAATATCCACGATTTGTGTTATCTGACTCACTGTCATCATAGTTGTAAAATATACCAATTTAGTCTTATATTAGTGTATTATATTACACAATTTTATTCATCATATGAAAAATATTTAGCGAAAATTGAGTCGACTCTGACATATAATTAAGGTATGGTATATAGCTTTAAAAATTACGCATAACAAATTAATAAAATTATTTAAAAATTAAATTAAATTAATATGTAATAATTATTTTTATAAAACATATGTATTAAATAAGTTTCAAGAACGTATAAAACTTCTTCCAATACAATGACTTATTTGAGTTATTTTCTATTTCATTGTGACTCTTGTAATAGTACTTTAATTAATTAAGTTAATTAATTCTGAGAATCTATCCTTATTGTACAATCGCATTTTCAAAAAATTGTGAAGAATATTCAGAGTTCGATTGGAGATATAGCTCCTCCTATTTCGAAGAGGGCGCAAGAGGTCGAAGGACGCTACGAAGTTGGGAAAGATTCGCTGCTTCCGCATAAACTAATCACAATTAAATTTGAGAGTAAACTATTTAAATAATGGTATATATTTGAAAAATTCTAACCTTGATTAAAAATATTTTGAAACAATAAAATGATAAAAATATTCTAAAAAAAAAATCTTTGACGACAAAAACATTAAATAATTTTATTTTTATTAATAAAAAAATAAAAAATATTATCTACACAAAAAAATAATATTACTTATCTCATTTTTAATATATATTTTATAGAAACAACAGATTTAGTAGCTAATTTTATATACACATAACATAATTATTATAAATATTGTATTATCATTCACATTTGGTAAATATTAGAACAATTACAATAGGATCAATTTTAAGTATTACTTTTGATTTCTATAATAATGATTTAAAATTAAAATTTGGATTGGATATCTTTAAAATGATATATTGGTATTAGGAAGAAGATATCATATCATTTTAAAAAAAAAATTAATAAAATACTAACATTTGTATAATTTATTAAATTCTCATTAAATAAATATTATATTATTATTGTAATGTTATTGAAATGAGACTATTTATTGGAAGGACAAATTTTATATTAAGTTTTAAATCAAATTTTATAATATATTGAAGATGCTCTTAATATTTGCTAATAATGGTTGGATTTTTTTGTCGAATATTTTTTATTTTTAGGATATTTTCGTCATTTTTGATGATGTAAATTTAGGAATATTAATGATGTACCATTTTTAATATTATTTAAGACAACACAAGATTCTAATATTAAAAAAATAAAAACGCTAATTGTGACAGCTCAACGGCAAATTAAGATACTATAGTATTATAGTTGCAATTAACCTATCATATTACTAGTTAGATTCACCACTTGCAAGTTGCAAGAGATTCGCATCATAGTCATCAATTCATTATCACTGTTTGTTTTATTAATGTTTTATTATGTCAATTTATTTCCTTCGCTGAAGACGTTTATGCGGTAATAAGCGACAACATAAGCCATGAACAATAATTTTTTTTTTCGGGGGTATTGATGTATAATATTAATTAATTATTTCATATATAAGAACAAATTTTGGTTGAGAATGCGCGTGGTCTCTACTCTTCTCTAGCCTCCATACTTGTAACAAATATGGTGGTAGAGAAGAGTGATGAGGTGCTGGAAGAACAAAAACGTAAGCAACATAATGAAAGGAAGCATAATCAACACGGAGGAATGAAAACAGCACCCTTCATTCTTGGTAATCAATCTAACTTTCGTCCCTTGTATTTTGAATCGTTGTTTCAATTGATTTTCATTAAATAAGTTATGAAAAATATATATTGGCGTTTACAAACAACATTGACATGGCGCACGCAGTGAATGATGTGAATTGTCTTATTACTTCAGTAATTTTTCGTCATTTATTTAACAAAAAAGATTTAATTGAAATAATTTAAACATAAAAAGTTGAAATTGCGAAATATAAAAAGATAAGAGATCAGACAAAAATGAATAAGGGACCAGAAACTTATAAGAAACAAAAGTAATATAAGGACCAAAAAGTAAAAGATTGAGCACAATTTGTTAGTGCTTTATAATAAGAAAGAACCACTATTCTATTTCAAAACAAATTGCAACTAGTAAAGTCTTGTCTCAAGCAGATAAACTGAAAATGAAAGCGTGAAATGTGAAAATTTGACATAATATGATAGTTATAAAATGATTGGATTATGTAATAACATTTTGCGTTATTGAACACGTATAGCAAATGAAGTGTGTGACAAATTTGCATCAATTGGATTCAATGCAAACCTGATGAGTTATCTGACACAAGAGCTGCATATGGCAACGGTTGCAGCCTCCAACACTCTGATTAACTTTGACGGAGCAGCTAACCTCGCTCCTCTTCTTGGAGCTGTCATTGCTGAGACTTTTGCTGGCACTTTTTGGACCATCATTCTTGGTTCTATTCTCTGTGAACTGGTATATCTTTTCTTTCTTTCTAATCCATTTAATTTATTTACTACTCTCTCTGTAATAATGTTTCCTTTTTTTCTTTTACTATGCCACAAAATTTGGTTTATTTAAAAAGCAAATTAAAGTGGAGGAGCTAGATTTAAGTCTATACAATATAATGGTGAATCTTTTCTAAAACTAAGCCTACACATTATAAAGGATAATTTATCTTCTATTTTTTGAAAATTTATATACATTGATTTAATGATATACTAATTTTTTAATGAATTTTTTTTAAAGAGTGACTTAACCTAAAAATGGTCAATACAAGAAACTAACAAGTATACTATGTCCTTCCCTTTTGTTATCTCAACTCTCAATCATAATTGTAAAAGAATTTGCAAACCTAGACAACTCTATGAGTAAGTTAGTAATATTTATTTATTTATTTTTTAACTGAAGATAGTGAGACTTGAACCTACAATCTTTTAGGTGAGTATGGAGAGATTATGCCATTTGAGTTATAACTCGTTGACAAGTTAGTGATATTCATATTTTGATTTATATAAAAATTGTATTCTTTCTTTCTAAATTAAATTATACTTTTTGGTTAAATAATTTTATGTTACATTATTAATTACTTTATTAGTATATCTCTCGTAATTAATGTGGCTAACATAAAATTATAGATCTAACCAAAAGTTATAATTTAATGTAAAGGAAAGAGTGTAATTTTTATGTCCAAACCAAAGTATGGCTAATGCTAACCTATTCATGAACTTGTGTAGATTAGCAAATTCTAGTCGTAAAAATTACTAAATTTAGTGTTAAGCATTTAGGTTTTATGCACATCAATATAAATATAATAAATTAAGGGTGTCATGCAATAATATAACAATAGAGATATATATTAATTTCGATTACATGAACGTTTAAAGCTTATTTGGTTTGAAAAAAAAAAGTATTTTTGTGAAAAAGTAATATAAATAATAAAAATTAAAATAAAATTTTATTATTTTCACTAATTATATTTTATTTTCATAAAATCTTAAAAATAGAAATATCCTTAAAGCTATGAGAGTTCATTTTTATTTTTAATTTTTGTACAAATTATTTTTTTTTCTCTAGTCCGGCATGGTTGTTTGTTCTAGTTTAATGAATTTTGGTCAGGAATGTATTGGATGATTGATAAACTAGCCCAAATGCCCTCAACTGCTATTTATAAACATGGGCTATTCACGAGCTTTCTTCGACTCTAGTCTTCCACCATCAACGAAAAGAGCTAAAGTTTACCAGAGAAAAAAAAAAGGAAAGAGCTCAAAGCTTAGAGCAAAAATACAAATTTAATACGGATATGCTTTTTTTTTTCTTAACAGAGAATGCACATTCAAATATGATTTTGACAAAAAAATATTCAAGTTTCATACCAAAAAAAAAATCCAAATATGATCTTCATAGGATTTTAAGTCTAACACTTTGGTTCTAACAAATTTTTATTCTCTTAAGTTTTTGAGAATTATTTCTTTGGAATAGATTTGTCCTTTTATGAGCTTTTTTTGGTTGAATAGAATTTGCCTTGTATCTGAAATCTAAAAACTCTGACTGAATTGGAGTGAGTTGAATATCCACAAATGCTGATAGTGTTGCCAATCTTAAATGTATATATAATGACCCAAAAGGCCAAAACAATAAACTTTCTAAAGATATAAATCACAAACAAATAAAAATGTGATGTAAATAAAATTCCATAGACCTATAGTTCAAAAAGTAGCAATTTATTGGAGTGGCTTTTCGGTTGTCATGTTAAAAAAATAAAATAAAATCTTTGAACATTGAATAACTTCAAAACCGAAAACATCACGAGGTATAGTGGTAATAGTTTATGTCGTCTTTTAATTATATAATTAAACAATTCGATCCCTATTATTGGGAAGAATAAGTACATTTCATAGTGTTATTAGCTGTTTTCTATTTCAGAGAATAATGGTTAAAATTGAACCCGCGATCCAACTGGTTAAATTACTTAATTCATTAATTTTTTAGTTGAATCGATAAATTATTGGTTAAACCAACAAAATTGATCTAATACAAATAAAAATATAAAATAGTCAAAAATATAAAATTAAAATTTAAAATACATATCTTCATTAACATTTTAAAAACAAATAAATTATAATCAACAAATTATAATTCAGTTATTATTAAATAAGTATATACAATATTAATATTTTTTATTATAAAAATTTTTAATTTTATTTTTATATTAAAGTGACTATTTTTTATTTTAATAGCTAATTAGTTAGTTTATATTTATTATATGATTATATACTACATGTATTTATTAAAAAATAATATTAATAAATATCATATAATCATAAAAAAATTATATCGTAATTCATAAAAATATTTAATATTTTTTATTTATATATTTTTACAGTAGTGCTACGTTACCAACTTTTTATATGCCAAAATCTGCCAATTTGAGTTGGGCTGGATATGAAGTCCATCTACTAAATAAAGCCACATCTAAGTTAATCATGGTTTAATCCTAATTTATCACGTGTTAGTAATAGTTGGCAGACTCTCTCTTGGTAACGTATACTTTTCCATATTTTTAATCATATTTATATTAATAATTATGAATAATAAAAAATATAATTAATTTAAATATAAATGAGTATAAAAATAAAAGTATATTTAAAAAAATTATTGTACATTTTTATCATATAATTAATAATTAGTATGTAAAATTAAATAACAAAAAATAGCATAGCTTAAAGGTAAAAGAATATCTAAGAATAAGAAAGATCTAGTTTAAACCACATCTTTATCAATTTTAGAATTTGTCCTGGAGCCGTTCGATTGGACCGGTTTTTTATCCGTTTTCACCAGTTTTCATTAACTCTGATCGGTTCTTACTTGTTCTTGTCCTTAAACGTTTCTGGGATGGGATCGGATCAGTTGGGGTCGAATTCATTAATTTTTGGGTCTGTTTTGATTTTTATAACTATGCTTCAGAGAACTCTTACAAAATAGCTAGTGATGAATCATTATTGTGGATAGTAGATACTCTACTTTACTTTAGACATAAAAAATGAAACTTAGACATTATGACAAATTTTTCTAGTACTTACTCTACTTTTGGCACATTATATCCTCCTCCTTGTTACAGGGTTTGATCATTATTACAATTTCAGCATCAATGCACTCCCCAGCATGCCATGAAGCAACATCCTCACAACTACGGCCACTCTATCTGTCTCTCCTACTCATAGCTTTTGGGTCAGGCTGCATTAGGCCTTGTGTTGTGCCATTTCTAGGAGACCAATTTGACATGACAAAAAAAGGTGTGGCATCTAGAAAATGGAATCTCTTCAATTTGTACACATTTAGCATGGGTTTGGCTCCACTCACTGCTTTGACCGTTGTGGTTTATGTTCAAGAAAACATGGGTTGGAGTTGGGGGCTTGGGATCCCAACCATTGCAAGGTTGATTGCTATATTTGCTTTTGTTATGGGCTCATCATTCTACAGAAAAGTTAAACCACAAGGGTGTAGTTTGATTAGGTTGGTGCAAGTTCTTGTTGCTGCTATAAGGAAGAGGAAAGAGGCCCTTCCAGATGATCCTAAACTTTTGTATGAAAATAAAGAGCTTGATGCACCTATTTCTTTGCAAGGAAGGCTTTTGCACACATACCAGTTCAGGTAAATGATTTTGTCTTTGTAACTGAATTAGATCCTTGATATTAAAAGATCTTGCTCAATACGCTTCATCGACAGATGGTTAGACAAGGCAGCTACAGTGAGAAAAGAAGAGTCCAATATCAAAGACACAAAAGAGGCACCAAAACTATGGAGCCTAGCCACTGTACACAGAGTAGAAGAGCTAAAATCTATCCTCAGATTGGTTCCAATTTGTTTATCAACCATATTGCACGTAGCATCTGTGTCGTCCAACCAAAACTTCCTAATTCAACAAGCGCGGTCTATGGATCGCCGCATAACTTCTTCGTTCCAAATCCCACCGGCCACCATGTTTGTTTTCAGTGTGATGACAATGATGATTGGTGTCATTTTATATGAACACCATTTTGTTCCCTTTGCAAGTAGACTAACCAAGAATCCTTCTGGCCTCACATGCCTACAAAGAATGGGAATAGGGTATGGAATCAGCATAATAGCCACAATAGTTTCATCACTCATTGAAATCAAAAGAAAAAATGTTGCTACAAAGTACAATATGTTGGACAGCCCTAAAGCCATTATTCCAATTAGTGTGTTTTGGTTGTTACCCCAAATTTGTTTGCATGGTTTGGTTAAAGTGTTTATGTCTGGTGGGCATTTGGAGTTTCTCTATGACCAATCACCTGAGAGCATGAGAAGCACCACCATAGCTTTGTTTTCCATATTCATATCTATTGGAAACTATTGTAGCACTATGATGGTATCTTTTGTTCATAGGTTTAGTGGAAATGATGAGAGTAATTGGTTGCCTAATAGGAACTTGAATAAGGGTAGATTAGAGTATTATTACTTGCTTGTTAGTGTGGTGCAAGTTATTAATCTCATTTATTATGTCATTGTTGCTTGCTTTTACACTTACAAGCCTGTGGAAGAGATTAGTAGTGTCATGATGAATGGGAAAGAGGATTTACAACAGGGAAAAGAAAAAATCTTTGTACTTGAAAGTGGTTGTACTATGGAGGATCAAAACATGATTCTTACCGTTCAAAGGTGAATGAATAAGTCAATGATCATTGACACAGGAAAAAAGAACTGATGAACATTTTTGCATGTTATTAGTTTCTTGTGTTACTTCATTGATGACAAGTTCCATTGCCTTTTCATGTGTTGTAATAATTTGACCCCTCTATTTATATGGTTATAGTTTTGTTTATTTAGAGGGTATTTTGACACTTTTGAGTTTTGACCTAATAAAAATACCAACTATCACTACCAGAAACACGGTGATTAGCCACGGAAAAAACCGTGGCTAAAATCAAGAAAAACCGTGGCAATGAAGCGTTAGCAACGAATGGGTATCCGTGGCTAACAAGGGCGACGCATTTTCAGTTAGCCACGGTTTTTGACCTGTTAGCCACGGTTTTGTGACCCGTGGAGACATTTAAATAGCCACGGTTTTCACTATTTTAGCCACGCTCTAAACCGTGGCTAACTGACAACAATATAATCAACAAGTATAATTTTGCCACAATTTTGTCCGTGGCTAATATTGGTGGGCTGGGTTTTTTTGCCACAATTTTGCCCGTGGCTAATGTTAGTGGGTTATTTAGCCATGGTTTTTTCCGTGGCTAATCATAAAAGATAAATTAAAAAATATATATATATATATATAATAAAGATGCTACTTAGTACAAAATTATATCGTATAAAATAAAAAAAATTAGCCATATCCATATAAGTAGAATTCTTATTAATAAAAATATGAAATTTAAGTAATAATGTTGAAAAGCAAATATCCTGAACTAAATGAGTTTAAACTATTACAAAATCAAGTATCAGAATGCATCATTATTAGATCTCTAACGTCTTCATTGGAGTACCTATAAAAACATTCAAATAAGATTGTGTTATCTCTTAATTCATGAAAAAAAAATGTTCCAAGACATTATTTAAAATAATAGTTTAATGTAAAAAAAAAAGTAAAAATGCATACCCAATAAAGCTGAGTTTTCATTTTCACAACATAAAACATATCATTAAACTCCTCATCAATCAATATATTATATATTGCTAGACTTATATCCTACTAAACAATTTTCAATTCAATTGCTTCATGTAAGTAAGTAAGATATCAGATACAATCAAAATCATTTAGAGACAGAATTTAAAAATAAAAATAGAAATGTATTAGCAATTAACAAGATCAATATTTTAGAGTAGAAAGTTGAACTTACCAGGTAAATATCGAGCATATCGAGCATGCGGATCTTCCAGGTAAGTGTCCCTTGTTCCATGGCAACATGCATCCATTACTCTAAGTTACCATTGTTCACATATTCATCCATTAGTAGCTTAAATATTGAAACAAAAACAAATAAAAATGCTATTGATAATACAAAGAAATAGATACTATGTACTCAGGAGTTGTAAGAGCATAGATAATAACTTAAAATGATTTACTTTGCTAAAAATAAATACCTGTTAACTCCCTCCAAACAAGCACATAAGATGTTTATGTCTAACATGACCTATAGCCTCCACTTCAATTATGAATTCACTTTTCTTATTCTTTATTAAATAATTTCAAATTTCAATCACACAACAACTTCGCTTTAATAATTGAAAGAAAACAGTCTCAACTACTGTCTAGTGTTATAATGAAAGAAAGGTTGAAAGAAGCAAATCAAATAAAGTATCCTTACAATTTTTTAAGAAGTTTTTTTTACTGCCACCTCATTTCTATTGATCAACGTATAGAATGCTTCTTACCATTCTTGGAAATTCCTTCTTTCTTCATACATCAAACTAAAATCTCTCTGGTTTGAGATAGTTTGATCTACACTGATTAACATTGTTATGATCACAAAATAACACTCATATAAAAAGAAATATTCACAAAGATTAGGCTCTTAAAAAAGTTAAGTATATAAAAAATTACATGTTTGAAGAATGGATGCTATCATAGTGATCTAAATGGTGGAACTTCTTCTTATGAAGTGGTTTAGAATATACAAAACTAAATGCATAAAGTTAGACTCAAAAGTAAGAAACACAAGAAATGATAAGAAATGTAAATAATAACTCTTGTTTGCTACCTTGCTATGGCTATGAGCATTACCAAAATAATGTTGATTTTAGGAATTTTAGCATATAAAAGAGAACTAAAGTTAATTAGGAATATAATTAATCACATTAGTACGTACTACTAAGTAGATAATTATATTTATGCATTTAAATTATACTTTATACCAAAAATTCATTCTCTATACCATCAAAAGGATAAATGAATAAAACATGCAAATTCAAGACAATGCACTCATCTCCACCAACATAAATCGACCAGTATTTTAGAGAGGCAAGATTCAGAGCACTACCTCCAGAGAGAGCGACAGTGAAGGAGGTGCAATGAAGCAACCTAGGGTTCCTTCAAGTCTTCTTCACGATTTGTGGTAGAATCGGATTCCACCGATTTTGCTTGCTTCTTCGGCGACTCGAACCGACGGTACTCGAACTGCTGCAAATCATGGTCCTTTCTCTTCCACAAAATGTCTAATGCGATCGTACTCAAAATTTAAACAGGAACGGATTGAGCATAACGGATTTATTCTGAAAGTTAGTTGCAGGAGCTAAGAAATTACGGATTTGGAGAAACTGATGAGAATGTTATTAGCGAGAGGGGTTGGTTGCAATGTTATCAAATTTGAATCAATTACAGGAGCTAACAAATAGGGAATTTGGAGAAAAAAATAGTATGAGGAAGTTATCGTAAAAACTGGGTGAGTGGGCTACTAGTTACATTTAACATTACCGCTAAAAATTTCATTTATCTCATTATAAATGTTAATTTGAATTTTGTTTAGTGAAGTAACTATCATTTTTAATTTAGAATAAAATTTAATTTTAATAAAAATATAAAATTGTAAATTTTATAACTTTAAATTATATTTTAAAAATTTTACATACAAATTAGAATTTAGAATTTTGACCCGTTGGATTTAAAAAAAATGGCATCAATAAAAATTAAAATAAATAAACTTAAAACTTAAAAATTTGATACCTTTGAATTAAAAAAAATAAAAATGTTGTACATAGTTAAAAAATGAACTTCCATAAAGTTTATTTTATTTTATTTTTTTATTAAATTAATAAAATGTTAATAAATAGATAGAATAATAAAATGTAGTTATAAAACTAATATTCTGAATTTTAAGAGTTAGAACTTTGTTCATTAATATTGCACTAAATTAATAGTGAGTAATTAAATTAGTTATTATTCCAATCAATCATAGTTAATATTTTTATTTTTTTAGAATTAGCTAGAGTTATTTTATTAAAGATAAATATATACTTTTTTTGTACTCTTTTGATACTCTTTTTATAATTTTAACATTCATTTTTAATTGAATCATTTTATTTTATTACTAAAATCTCTAAATTAATGCATAATGTGAAATTAAACACCGAAATTGTATTTGGCCAGAAAGAATACGAATAAAAAAAAGTGACAACTAAAAAATATAAATAGTAAAATTGTATGTATATGAATTAGTCTTTTTTTATTATATTACAATATGATTTTTATAAAGTAATGAACAACACAACCACACAAAAAAAATTACTTTTAAATCAAGAAAGAAAAATTAAAAAAAGATTCGGAGATATGGCAGAGTATAATTTTTCAGCGGCAGCACTAAAAAAGAAGAAGGGAGAAAAAACTAACAATTAGAGAATTGGAAAAGCCTGCATAAAAATTGAGAAAAAGTATAAACTGCATAAAAATATTTTGAAAGAGATGGAGAAAAACGCCAAATTAAAGACAAAAGTTTGAAGTGAAAATCGTTTGAATTCATCACGGTGACCATTAGGTCTGTGGTAAATGAAGAAAGTCATCTCAAGTTAGCCACGAACAAATAAAACCGTCGAAAAAATCCACAAAATTTAGCCACGGACATACAAGACGTTGCAAGTGATTATCACGATCATATAATTTGCCACTATTTTCTATTCGTGGGTATCTTCCCGTTGGTAATACCCGTATTTCTGGTAGTGTATATCCAGAGTATCACCTGAAAAGATTAATCGCCATTTTTCAAATTGTGATTGCAAGATTATATATGAAGGGCAAGTGGGATAAATCATATTATATATTATACATTATATAAAAAAAATCAACCACCAATCAATTAGTCATATGAAAATACAAAATAATGTTATACTTATTGTTACGGTAGGTAACCGGAGATTAATACGACGAATGGCGTTTGGCGGCCCAAGTGTGTAATGGAGGAGAACTCCGGGTAGGTCCGCAACTCGGGAGGCTCCGTCCGACTTGTGCTCGCGTGTGAATGGGGGGTGGTACCTGCAAAGACACTCCGATGCCTAAGTTAGCAAGAGTGTAAGCAGGTCTTAGAGAGTATTGGATTTAGAGATACCTGAGGGGTGTCAGTGTATTTATAGTGGTGAGCCAATAACCACCGTTGGTGTAGTGCCGTATCTTTAGGGTGATAACCGTCCCTATTATCTTGGGGAGGTTAAGATATGGCTTTATGAGGCGGTTAGAGAGATTTTAGGGGCGGTTACTCATTTGAATGAGTGTTTATCTGCCAGCTAATCTCGCATCCGACCTCTTCAGACTAAGTCGTGGTTGACACCGACTTCTTATGTGAAGATCGGCACTTAGCTAGGCTCTAATCCCTTAGATTAGGCCTTTTAGTTGGACCTGGGCCTTTGCATTGGGCCAGGGTATGAACAGTGCCCCTACTTGAGCCCAAATTTTCTTTAAAGTTTGGGTTCAAGTATTCATCTCGGGTGCGTAGTCGACTTGTTTGAAAGAACACGGGTCTTGGAAACCGACGTGATTTTCGCGACCTTTAGTTTCTGACAGTTACGTCAATTCAAGCGTCGTGTCCGTTGAGGGATTATTTAGGGATTGAGGACTTTGGTAACGGTGCAGTCTCATTAATGGCTGCCTCGTTTTTTACCATTATGCCCCTTAGCCTATTTATAAATACTTTCCCTCTCTTTCCATTTTCCGTTTCTGCAATCTTTCAAACTTCTTCTTATCTTGTTCGTGCTGCATTCTTGCGTTCGAAGACTTCTGTTCTTCTCCAACCTTCATTTCCGGATAAAGGTTAGTTTCGTTTTTTCCATGTCATGCCTTATGTTTGCATGTTTTGTTTTGCGAGTAGATAGGTTGGCCTATAGATTCTAGTTTCGAATCTCTCTTCTTTAGGGGCCGTGTTTTTTGATTTTCTTTTTCTTTTTCCCTTTTTGTAGGTTTCTGCCACTTTTCTTTATATATAAAAAATGGCCTCCGTAGACATTCTTTCTCAGTGGGTTGACGTTACGGTCCTTGGGGAGGAGCCGTTGGTCGACGCTGAGTTCATCACTCACATTCGCACTCATCACAGGCTCTGTACTTCAGAGGAGGACGAGCCGAAATATGAACTGATACTCCCGGGTCCTGAAGACCGGGTCTGTTTTGGGAGAGTTAATGAGGCGGCCCCTCATTTTTTCTTCATGTATGAATGTATGATCACCCGTTTGGGTGTTTTTCTTCCTTTCTCCGATTTCGAGATATCCGTTTTGCACCACTGTAAAGTTGCCCCTACTCAACTTCACCCCAATTCTTGGGGTTTTTTGAAGATCTATCAGTTTATAAGCCATGCTCTGGACTTTCCGACTTCCTTGAGAATTTTCTTTTATCTTTTTCATATGACTAAGCCCTTTAGTGGGCTAAACAACAAACAACAATGGGTATCCTTCCGAGCCATTCAAGGTCGGAGGATTTTCACCCTTTTTGACGAATCTTTCCACGACTTCAAAAACTTCTTTTTCAAAGTTCGAGCCATAGAGGGTCACCACCCCTTTTTTCTGGATGAGCACTCCTCCCCTCGCTTTCCCCTTTACTGGTCGCCGCCTTCCTCCTGTGAAAAGTATGGTCCCGATGACCTGGATGAGGTGGAGGCGGCTATTGTGGGGTTCTTCCGAGAAGCGTGGGGGAGGGCCCCATACTTGGATACCAGAAAAATCCTCCAGGGAACGCCAACTTTTGTTCAATCTCAACTAGGTAGTGCATGCATTCTTTATTTCCGAGTTGTTACTACCGACTTGCATTCTACCGACTTGTAACTTCTGTTAGTTGTTTTTGTAGATATGGCAAAAAGGAATGCTCAGGAGGCCTACCAAAGGGTCCAGGAGGCTAAGGCGAAGTCCCGGCTTAGGTCCGGGGGTGCCAAGGCGGTCATCTCTCCTCCTCCTCCTCCTCCTCCTCCTAGAAATGTGGGTACTCCCTCCCAACCAATTATTATTTCCTCCTCGAGTTTGTCCCGACCACTTCCTTCTGCCCAAACTCTCTCCGAGCCGGAGAAGAAGAAGCGCAAGACTGCAGAGTCTGGCTCTTCTTCTTTTGACGGTGGGGTTAAGGCGGATGCTCTGGCATTCGTCCGAAAGAACATCTATCCTTTTATAAGTATGGATGATGTTTCTGTTCGGAACCACCTTACCGCCATGGCCGAGGAGAGTTTTAGGACAGCGGGTGTTTGTGGCAAACTCCTGGATATTTTTGAGAAGACTCCCCTCAGCTCCCTGGGGGTATCCTCGAAGGTTGAGAAGCTAGAGGAGAGGCTTCTTATGTATGAAAGGTCTCAACAGGAGTTGAAGGAGGAGAGGGATAAGTTGAGGAAGGAGAGGGATCACCTCAGGGAAGAGGAGAGTAAGCTGCGGGCCCAATGCACTTTGGAGGCTAATCTGAGGAAGACAGCACAAGACAGCTACCATAGTTTGTTTCAAGACATTGTTGCTGTGAGGAAGGACTTGCTGAACTCTCGGAACGCATACGCCGAGTTGGAGGACTCAATTGCCGAGGGCGCCGAGGAGTCTTGGAGAATTTTCTTGGAACAAGTCAGAGTCATCGCTCCCGACTTGGACCTTTCTCCACTTCATCCTGACAAGGTAGTTATCGATGGCGCTATTGTCGATCCTCCTGCCCCCGAGGTCGTTTCCGAGTCAGACCTAAAGACTCGGGGGCAGAGGATTATTGAGTCTCCTCCTCGTTCCAAAGATGCTCCGAGTTCTTCAACCCTTGCCCCGACTTCCTCTTTGGCTCCTCCTCCCGGCCCTGGTGGTGCTTCTCCTGGTGGTGGTAATTCCTCTTCAACTTTGAAAAAATGACTTCTATTTTATGGCTATATGGGGGCCCGGCCTGTGGGTCCCCCCTTTTTTAAACTTCTATTTATTTGTTGGTGGTTTGTGAACAATTTTCTTCTGGCCTTTTAAGGCCGTAAACAAAATATTTCTATCTGTGCCCTTTTTTGGATAAGGGTTTTAAACAAAATAAATGCCCTTTTTTGGATAAGGGTTTTAAGTTACCTTATGCGTGCACATGCTTTTCTGTTTTGAATATGTTTGATCTTTCCGGAAAAAACCTTTTGTTAGCTTGCATTGTTTTCTCGAGCCTTTTTCGTGCAAAGGCTTGTATGCAAACTTTAAACTTTTTCAGGTTTTCATATCTCTTTTGTTATCCTTTATACTCAACTTTGCTTTAGTGAGTTTTTATAACTTAGGTTATTTTTGTGATGCGTTTTTCCCCTACTCGGAGCTCGGTTTTCTTTTACTCGGAGCTCTTTCGAGTTTGTCTTACTCGGATTTCCTTTCGACTTAAGAGTCGGACAATTCCCGAGTTTAATACGATCAACTCATATAACCTCTTTACACCGACTTGTACCTCGTCGTTTCATCCTAACGACCATGTTAGGTCGGTTCATGGGATTTTCACGCTTTGTCGAGCTTAAGTCGGCGCGTTTCGTAGAGAGACTTATATAAAAAATAAAGGAGGATTTTAAGAGAGATATTGTAAAAAATATCTTTATTAATTTGGAAGGTACCTTTTTGCTACTAAGGGTCTTGACAGTATGTTTCCCTTAGTCTCTACTATGATGCCTCGTTAAAAACCCTTCTCCAGAAAAAACCCTTTTTTGGGAAAAAATCATGAAGCTGGGAAAAGAGTACATCAGGGAGTAGAGTTCGCTTCTAACTGTAGTACCTTTTCATATTACAAGCATGCCACGACCTTGGTAGCTCAGTGCCATCCAGGTCGGTTACTTTATAATAACCTTTCCCTAACACTTCCTTGATTTTGTATGGCCCTTTCCAATTTGCGGCGAGCTTTCCATCTCCTGATTTGTTGACTCCAATGTCGTTTCTGATTAGGACCAAGTCATCTAAGGCAAATGTTCTTCGAATGACTTTCTTGTTGTATCTGGTAGTCATCCTTTGCTTTAATGCCGCTTCTCTTATCTGGGCATTTTCTCGGATTTCGGGGAGCAAGTCGAGCTCCTCTTTGTGCCCTTGTACATTTCCGACCTCATCATGGAGAATTACCCTTGGGCTTTGCTCACTGATTTCTATAGGAATCATGGCTTCTACGCCGTAGACTAGTCGGAAGGGTGTTTCTCCTGTGGCGGATTGGGGGGTTGTTCTATAAGCCCACAGCACTTGAGGAAGCTCTTCAGTCCAAGCTCCCTTTGCTTCCTGTAATCTCTTCTTCAAACCTGCCAGTATGACCTTGTTAGCTGCCTCGGCTTGCCCATTGGCTTGTGGGTGTTCTACCGAGGTGAATTGATGTTTGATTTTCAGACTGGCTACCAGACTTCTAAAGGTGGCGTCGGTGAATTGGGTTCCATTATCTGTGGTGATAGAATAAGGTATTCCATATCTTGTGATAATGTTTTTGTAGAGGAACCTGCGACTTCTTTGAGCGGTGATAGTGGCTAATGGTTCTGCTTCTATCCACTTTGTGAAGTAATCTATTCCCACGATCAGGTATTTGACTTGCCCTGGTGCTTGGGGAAAAGGACCTAACAAATCCATTCCCCATTTTGCGAAAGGCCAGGGGGAAGTTATACTGATGAGCTCTTCTGGTGGAGCCACGTGGAAATTTGCATGCATCTGGCATGGCTGGCATTTTTTCACAAAGTCTGTTGCATCTTTCTGTAAGGTCGGCCAATAGAATCCTGCTCGAATTACTTTCCTGGCCAGCGACCTTGCTCCGAGATTGTTTCCGCAGATCCCACTATGTACTTCCTCCAACACCTCGGTGGTTCTTGAGGTCGGTACGCACTTCAGCAATGGTGTTGATATCCCTCTTCTGTAAAGGACATTTCACACCAAAGTATAATGTTGTGCTTCCCTTCGGATCTTTTTAGCTTCTTTCTCCTCTTTGGGGAGGATGTCGAATTTCAGGTATTCGACTAAGGGATTCATCCATCCGAGGTTTAGGCCGACTACCTCAAGTACTTCTTGTTCATCTTCTGTTTTTGATACCGAGGGCTCTTGGAGGGTTTCTTGAATCAGGCTCCTGTTGTTCCCTCCGGGTTTGGTACTTGCTAACTTGGACAGGGCGTCAGCTCTGCTATTTAGATCCCGAGTTATGTGCTTAACCTCGGTTTCCGCAAAGTGCCCAAGGTGTTCCAAGGTTTTTTCCAAGTACTTCTTCATATTGGGGTCCTTCGCCTGATATTCTCCACTTATTTGGGAAGTCACCACTTGTGAGTCGCTGTAGATCATCACCTTTGCAGCGCCAACTTCTTCTGCTAACTTTAATCCGGCAATCAAGGCCTCATATTCTGCCTGATTGTTTGAAGCCGGAAATTCAAATTTTAAGGAGACCTCTATCTGGGTTCCTTTTCCGTCTACCAATATTATGCCTGCGCCGCTCCCCGTCTTGTTGGAGGATCCGTCTACATAGAGTTCCCATGTAGTCGGTTTTTCCTCTTGTTCACCTGCGTATTCTGCAATGAAGTCGGCGAGGCACTGGGCTTTAATTGCAGTCCGAGTTTCATATCTTAAATCAAACTCGGAGAGCTCTATCGCCCATTGAACCATTCTCCCTGCAACATCCGTCTTTTGAAGGATTTGCTTCATGGGCTGGTTCGTACGGACTCTTATTGTGTGAGCCTGGAAGTAAGGTCGTAGCCTTCGTGAGGCTATCACTAAGGAGTAAGCAAACTTCTCTAGTTTGTGGTACCTTAGCTCAGGACCTTGTAGAACCTTACTGGTGAAATAGACCGGGTGTTGCCCGACCTCGTCTTCTCTGATCAGGGCTGATGAGACAGCCCTGTTTGCGACGGATAGGTATAGGACGAGGTCTTTCCCCGGTATTGGTCGAGTTAATATAGGAGGTTGGCTTAAGAATTTTTTGAACTCTTGGAACGCCTCCTCACATTCCGGAGTCCATTCAAACTGGCATCCCTTCCTTAATAGGGAGAATAATGGAAGGGATTTTAGTGCCGATCCTGCCAAAAACCTGGAGAGGGCTGCAAGTCGGCCATTGAGCTGTTGAACCTCTCTCAAACAAGTCGGACTTTTCATTTCTAGGATGGCTCTGCATTTGTCGGGATTGGCCTCAATCCCTCTTTGTGTTAGCATGAAGCCTAGAAATTTCCCTGCTTCTACTGCGAAGGCGCATTTTGCGGGATTTAGTCTCATCCCATGCAACCTTATTGTGTTGAAGACTTGTGAGAGGTCGGTTAAGAGGTCGACTTCTTGCTTGGTTTTTACTAACATGTCGTCGACGTATACCACCATTAAGCTCCCTAAATGGGGGGAAAACACTTTGTTCATCAGCCTTTGGTACGTGGCTCCTGCATTCTTCAGTCCGAATGGCATGACCACGTAGCAATAGTTGGCTTTTGGTGTGATGAACGATGTTTTCTCCTGGTCGGGTTCATGCATCGGGATTTGGTTATATCCCGAGTAGGCGTCCATGAATGATAGGTATTGGTACCCTGAGCTGGAGTCCACCAGGGCATCAATACTCGGTAGGGGATAAGGGTCCTTAGGACATGCCTTATTCAAGTCGGTATAGTCGACGCACATTCTCCATTTACCATTTTGTTTTTTGACTAGTACCACATTGGCTAGCCACGTTGGGTATTTGACCTCTCTAATAAAGCCGGCTTCCAGGAGCGCCTGTACTTGCTCTTCTACTATGGAGGCCCTCTCTGGGCCGAGCTTGCGTCTTCTTTGCTGTACAGGTCGGGACCCCGGGTAAACCGAGAGCCTATGGGACATGAGCTCGGGATCAATCCCGGGCATGTCGGACGCCTTCCAGGCGAAGAGGTCGGAATTAGCTCTTAGGAGTTCACCCAACCTTTGTTTCAGGGTTTCCCCTAGGTTGGCTCCTATGTAAGTGTTTTTTCCTTCCTCCTCTCCGACTTGTATCTCCTCGGTTTTTCCTCCCGGCTGGGGTCGTAGCTCTTCTCTGGTTCTTGCTCCACCTAACTCTATGGTGTGGACTTCTTTGCCCTTTCCTCTCAGATTTAGGCTTTCGTTATAGCACTTTCTCGCCAATTTTTGATCTCCCCTCACCGTTGCTATTCCTCCTGGAGTCGGGAATTTCATGCAGAGGTGAGGAGTTGATACCACTGCTCCAAGGCGATTAAGGGTAGTTCTGCCGATTAAGGCATTGTAGGCTGACCCTTCATCGATGACTATAAAGTCTATGCTCAGAGTCCTTGATTTTTCCCCTTTTCCAAAGGTGGTGTGAAGGGGTAAAAATCCCAGTGGCTTTATTGGCGTATCCCCTAACCCATATAGGGTGTCGGGGTAAGCTCTCAACTCTTTTTCATCTAACCCTAGCTTGTCGAAGGCGGGCTTGAAAAGGATGTCCGCCGAGCTTCCTTGGTCTACTAGGGTTCTGTGGAGATGGGCGTTGGCTAGGATCATAGTTATCACCACGGGATCATCATGCCCGGGGATTATCCCTTGCCCATCTTCTTTGGTGAACGAGATAGTGGGGAGGTCGGGTGTCTCTTCCCCGACCTGATAGACTCTTTTGAGATGTCTTTTGCGAGAAGATTTAGTGATTCCTCCTCCCGCAAATCCTCCTGAGATCATGTGGATGTGTCTCTCAAGGGTCTGTGGTGGAGGATCTCTCCTGTCCATATCATCTCGCTTTCTCTTTCCATGGGTGTCCGACCTCTCCATGAGATATCTGTCAAGCCGACCTTCTCTAGCCAGCTTTTCTATCACATTTTTTAGGTCGTAACAGTCGTTGGTGGAGTGACCATATATCTTATGGTACTCGCAATACTCGCTGCGACTTCCCCCTTTTTTATTTTTAATAGGTCTTGGGGGTGGCAGCCTTTCAGTGTTGCAAATCTCTCTGTATACGTCCACTATAGAAGTCTTTAGAGGAGTATAAGAGTGGTACTTCCTGGGCCTCTCGAGACCGAGCTCTTCCTTCTTCTTGACTTCCCTTTCTCTCTCCCTAGAGGAGGAAGTGGGTCCAGGTCGCGAACTCAGGTCTCTTAGCTTTGCATTCTCTTCCATGTTGATGTACTTCTCGGCCCTTTCTTGTACATCACTTAGAGAAACGGGGTGTCTTTTAGATATGGACTGTGAGAAGGGGCCTTCTCTAAGTCCGTTGACTAACCCCATTATCACTGCCTCTGTGGGCAGGTCTTGGATCTCTAAACATGCCTTGTTGAACCTTTCCATATAGGCTCGTAAAGACTCTCCGACCTCCTGTTTTATTCCCAGGAGGCTCGGTGCATGTTTTACCTTATCTTTTTGGATTGAGAACCTCATCAAGAATTTCCTTGAGAGGTCTTCAAAACTAGTGATGGATCTTGGGGGAAGGCTATCGAACCACTTCATCGCTGCTTTCGATAAAGTGGTCGGGAAAGCCTTGCATCTCGTAGCGTCGGAGGCATCAGCTAGATACATCCGACTTTTGAAGTTGCTAAGATGATGCTTTGGATCCGTAGTTCCATCATAGAGGTCCATATCAGGGCTTTTGAAGTTCCTTGGAACTTTTGCCCTCATTATGTCCTCGCTGAAAGGATCTTCTCCGCCCGGGAGTTGATCTTCTCCTTCATCGCGGGAGTTCTTGAGGGAGGATTCTAGCTGCAAGAGTTTTCTTTCTAACTCTTTTCGCCGTTCCATCTCCTCTTTAAGGTACCTTTCGGTTTCCTTTTGCCTCTCCCGCTCTTGTTCTAATTGCTCCAGGCGGCTATGGACCAATCCCATTAGTTCAGCTACGTGAGCTGGTCCGCCTTTTTCTGATTCACGCCCTTCCGAGGAATTTACCTTCGGATTCTTTACTCCGGAGGTACCCTCTCTGTGTTGATCATTGTCTTGATGTTGGGCTGTGTCTTCATTGTCATTGCCCATGTCTAGATTCTCTTGCTCGGAATCTGTTTCGACATGGCCTTCTTCATGGGATCTATCTGCCATCGAGGGATGATCTCGCGGGTCCCCGGCAACGGCGCCAATGTTACGGTAGGTAACCGGAGATTAATACGACGAATGGCGTTTGGCGGCCCAAGTGTGTAATGGAGGAGAACTCCGGGTAGGTCCGCAACTCGGGAGGCTCCGTCCGACTTGTGCTCGCGTGTGAATGGGGGGTGGTACCTGCAAAGACACTCCGATGCCTAAGTTAGCAAGAGTGTAAGCAGGTCTTAGAGAGTATTGGACTTAGAGATACCTGAGGGGTGTCAGTGTATTTATAGTGGTGAGCCAATAACCACCGTTGGTGTAGTGCCGTATCTTTAGGGTGATAACCGTCCCTATTATCTTGGGGAGGTTAAGATATGGCTTTATGAGGCGGTTAGAGAGATTTTAGGGGCGGTTACTCATTTGAATGAGTGTTTATCTGCCAGCTAATCTCGCATCCGACCTCTTCAGACTAAGTCGTGGTTGACACCGACTTCTTATGTGAAGATCGGCACTTAGCTAGGCTCTAATCCCTTAGATTAGGCCTTTTAGTTGGACCTGGGCCTTTGCATTGGGCCAGGGTATGAACACTTGTATTTATAATCAAAGTTTTTTAATATAATCAAATTAAACTCACATTTAGAATCAAATTTTATAAATAACATAAACAAATTCGGTTTATAATTATAATAAAAAATCATAATTTTTTCATCAATTTAAATTATATTTATAATTAAAATAAAAGATAGAAAAATATAATAACGATTCACTTCTGCTGCTCATGAAACATTTGATTACTTTGTTACAAAAAGATTAATCATTTTGTTGTGAAAAGTTTGATTGCTTCGATCACTGATTACTCTAATAAAAATTATCTGAAAAATATCAAATATGTAAATATATACAAATACCACTATAAGAAATATCGTTAAAATTGACGGCCAAATCGACGGCTAAGCCGTCGATAATATTAAAATTCGACGGTAAAATAGACGGCGGAGGTGGTCGCTATTAAGCTTGTCGATTTTTTAAAATTCTAATAAAATCGACGGCTTGCCTGGCCGTCGATAAAAATTTAATAAAATCGACAGTGTTTCTGTCTATAATATGAATTTGAGAATTTTACCTTATTACTAAAATCGACAACGTTGCCGTCGATATTATTATATAAAATCGACGCCATTTTCGTCGATATTTGATTCAATAAAATCGACAAAATTTCCGTCTATAATATGCTTAATAAAATCGACAACGTTGCCGTCGATATTTGATTCATAAAATCGACAAAATTGCCGTTGATTTAATTATTTAGATACCGATAAATTCTGTGTCTATATTTTGTTTTTTTGTCTATTTTAAACTTAAAAAGTGACAATTCTGCCGTCGATCTTAATAATTATATGTTTTAATTATTTTTTTCTATTTAAAAAATAGTAACTTTTAAATATAAAAATAAAATAAAAAATAATTAATGCAAATAAACTTTTAAATATAAAAATAAAATAAAAAACAATTAATACAAATAAACTTTTAAATATTAGATAATAAATTTACAAACTTATCAAAATAATAAATAATCCTCTAACATAAAAACTCAAGACAAGATAAATAACTAAACTTAAACTTATATTTATTTAAATTACAATTCACTAATAATATAAAATATTCAAAACATTTAGCTGTGATGACTTTATAATTGGACATTATATTTTTAGAGATAATTCAAAAAGCTAATTAAATTAGTCAAGAGTAAAGAGCAATTGAGCATCAGAATTCAGAAGTGATAACGTTAAATAACTCCAACAATCACAAAAAGATGAGCACGCATATAAGGAATCAAAGCACTACATACTATTTGATGTATCATATCATATCATTAGTAGTGTAGAGAAAAGAATTAATTACATATACATTAACTAATTAATTAATCAGAAAAGAATTAATTACATATACATCAGTACCAAGGTAATCAAATCACACAAATTACTAATCACAAAAGAAATCAAATCCAAAAACAAGCCTTTTGAGACTAGTAAATATTAAGCATAGTGTTCAAATCAAAACTGCATCCCTTGTACCTTGTGTGTATGAGATACCCGTTGCAGATGAACTGTATATGACAATAAGCAGGAGCATTTTCTCTCACATAAATGGCTTTCCTAGACCTGAGATCTGTCATTCTCCTGCAAGTTGAGGTCAATCAAAACATTAATATCAACTTATCTAGATTGGAAAATACTACAAGTAATCTTCTTCTTACCTAGAATGGTACTTATCAGAAGCTGCTCCCATCACAAGCTTCTTGATATTATGCTTGCAGATAAGTTCTACAATCCCTTTTTCAATGCAATCCTTATCAATAATATGCAGTTTCTCTGCCTCTACCTGTATCATAATTAGCCAAAGACCAAAGAGTTTCACAAACCATACTGCCTATGCAATGAGAGAAATTTGAAAATACTTACCCCCATTCTTCTGCAGATAATAAGATAGTCATTCAGAATATTACGCATGCCTTGCTCTTCATTTTCTCGATGTTCTTGAACTCGATGCTCTCCGGCTGCACTTTCTAGAAAATTAGCACCCACTAGAGATAAATAAATTGTTAAGTTAAACACCATTTTCATTTCTCAACAACAATATAACAAAATGAGGAGGTTAAGGAAAACAAATCAATTGGGACAAGGTTTGAAGAATTATGCTTACATCTTGAGTGCTATCCATTTCTATAAACACAACCTTCAGATTCTCATAGATTTCTGATTTGCTTGCTTTCTGCTTTATGCTTTCTTTGGCACTTTTAACCATATTTCTTCTTATCAACTACAATTAAAAAATATAATATCAAATCTCAGATTCATTAATAAAACTTGCTGCTACTGATTCTAAATTCCAAAGCTCATTCACCTACCTGTTTCTTGAGAATAGCCAGGCTCTTGGTGTGCATAGGGGATTGAGGCAAAACTCATTTGAAGGAGGCAAGCCAATTAATCCACAAAGCAAAGTATGATCAAGTTTCAAAATCAAACCAAAGTAAAACTTCAGTTCTTAAATCCAATCTAATTACAATTAACATGATAGAGATACATTTAAAAAACTATGTTTAAGACAGAAACATGCCATGAATCCTAGTAGCAATATGTCATAGTGATATGCAGAAGGCTTCTTTAGGTTGAATTCCTTCTGCTGTGCTAACTGTGAAGCAACACTGATCAAAGAAATAAAGCCCTGCTATCATTATAGCAGGAATAAAAGCAGCAAATATATATGTTGGTGAAATCTTGCCCATGTCTTGAAAATGTCGAGCAAAATCCTCTTCGTTTCAAGCTCTGAAAAAGAGCAAGTTAGGGTTACAGATTAAGTGAAACCATAGTTCCAAATTCCAATACAATTCGAATTAATTGCAGAATCGAACAAAGAGATTGAGATAACAGAATGAAATTCTTCATATAGCGGGTAAAACCAAAGCAGCTACAGAAAAGAATCAGAAAATATGAGATATGGAACAAGTAGAGACTTTACAAAAATTGCAGAGACTAAAAAACAAAAGAAAGAAATCAACAATTGACAGAGTTGTGAAGAAGAACTCCATTCAAAAATTAGAAATTCAGAATCACAATTCACAAAACAAGGAAAACAACGTAAAAAAGTAAAGAGAAAAGGAAAACCGAACCTTATTCGATGTTGCAAGAGCAATGGAACTATGAAATCATTTGTTGCAAGTTAAAGTAGCACTTGTAATAGTTCATGTGACAAATTGCCGGAGATTCATACGGAGAAGGAGGTGCTATGACGTGTTTTCGATTTGAAATAGTGGACGGAGGGACGGCGGCGCGAGTGTGAGGGGCGACGATGGGTGCGAGAGCAACAGAGCAACAACACGGTGGCAGCGGAGTGAAGAGGCGCGGCGGCATCGGAGAGGGAGGGTTGGTGAAATGGCAGAGGTGAAATGGAGAAGGCGCGATTTTGGGTTAACTTCTGAGCTAAATTGAGGTTAATTGGGGGGAAACGAGGGACGCGGGAAGTAAACCGGGGAAAAGTTTTTTGGTGATAATAATCGACCCTAATACCGTCGATTTTATTTGAAAAAAAATTAACATTTTTGTCGTCTATTTTATATAATAAATCTAAATCATCTATCTCATTTTAAAAAGATCTTTATCGTTTAAATTTATCGACGATCAAGACCGTCGATATAATAAATATTAAAATCGACGACATTTTCGTCGATTTTAAAGAGAGAAAAATATCCCCACCCATCTTTCGTCCCTGATGCAATGCCAATAGGAGGGTGTTCTAAGTTTTTAAAAAAATAGACTACCCCGTCGTCGATTTTAATATTTTATTTTTAATTTTTGTTTTTCTATTTTATCGACGGCAAACCGTCGAAAATTATCGACGAATATTTTGGGCGTCGATTTTTAGCGTCGATAATTACCCTTTTTCTTGTAGTGAAAATCGACGGCCTATTTGTCGATTTTAATTAAAAAAAACACATACAGCGTCTATTGTATAGATTAAATTGACATCGTTCAAATTTATCGACGGCAAAGGTATCGATATTTTAAATAATAAAATAGACGACATATTCGTCGATTTTAATATAAAAAAATCCATATAGCGTCTATTATATAGATTAAATTTAGACCGTTCATTCTATTTTAGAAAGTAATCTAGACCATTCAAATTTATCGACAGCAAAGTTGTCGATATTTAAAATAATAAAATAGACACCATATTCGTCGATTTTAGTATAAAAAAATAACACATATAGCGTCTATTATATATATTAAATTTAGACCGTTCATCCCATTTTAGAAAGTAATCTAGACCGTTCAAATTTATCGACGGCAAAGTTGTCGATATTTAAAATAATAAAATAGACGCCATATTCGTCGATTTTATTTTCGACTTCTGGTTCACCTATAATATGACGATAATAGAAAAATAAATTAATGGATTATAAAAATATCGACGACTAGGCTGTCGATTTTAATATTTTTTATTTTTAATTATTTTTTTAGTAATATCGACAGCAGGCCCTCGAAAATTATCGACGGCAGAAATAGCCGTCGATTTTTGGCGTCGAAAAACACGCTTTTTCTTGTAGTGTACATATTAGTTGACTTTAACATTTTTGGATGATTTATTGTATTTTTTAAAATTATCTTATAACAAATAATTTTAAAAGTCATGGTCTAAAATCTAGTTAGACCGAATGGAAGGTACCTAGATCGAAGATCATTTCAAAAAGCCATGCTAGATGACCTACCTAACCTACTTGGGACACGGGTATCACGACTCGTGCCCGACTTAAAGCCACACCATAGGAAGCTCAACCCATCTCACACCTCTTTCCCAAAGCTCAAATCATCAATAATCTGTTTCAGGTATGTCTCGGAACATTAGCGTCATTATCGGAAACCTTATGTTTAACCTTTGATAATGGTGAACGACCCATAGTGAGATGCGTTTGATTTAGGATCTAGGAGTGGAGATCATTCTAATGATAATCGAGCACTATCTATCCATCACAATTCTAAAAGAAACAAAGGGGAGCATGGAGGACGAACAGTAAGCTCCTAGATTCATATCCCAAAATAATCATGAGATAGGAATGCAGTTGAGATCATGGGACTCGTCCATGGTCATCAAGGCCCACTCAAGCAGTTAGAGATCCAGTTGGAGCGACAAAGAGAATCTGAATGGTAACTTCGGAAAGAGTTGTGTAACCATAGAGAGTTAGAAGATAAGCTGAGAAAACTAGAGGCCGACTTGAAAGGTAAAGGAAGTTAGCAAGAGAGGAATTTGATCTTCTCAAAAAGTGATGACCTTTCTCATAGGAGACCATGTGGGCTAAAGTTCCTAGAGATTTTAATAGTCGAAACATGGACATGTATGATGGCACCATGGATCTGCCACATCACTTCAGCAATTTCAAGAGTCACATATACTTGACTGATGCATCTGACATGACTCTCTAAAGCATTTCCAACTACATTGACTAAAGCTATCATGAAATGATTTGACAATCTTTCCCTAAGGATGGTCATGTGCTCTAACGATTTAGCAATTTCTAGGTTTGACAATCTACCATTCAAAAAGATAAAATAAAGCATGCACCAAACCTGCTTGGAGTAAAGCAGGAGACATGAGAATCCCTTAGAGCCTATACGAAGATATTCAACAAAGCCTGTCTAGAAATTCAAAGCTTGCCAACAGAAGCAGGCATCATAGACCTTATTAATAGCCTTCAAAAAAGGACCATTTTTACAATCTATATCAATGAGACACCCAATTTCTTTATCTGAAGCTCAGAAAAGAGTAGAGAAGTAGATTAATATGGAGGAAACAACCCAGTTGAGGAGATCTCTCCCGAGCAAGGAAACCAGCCATAGTAGCAAGGACAAGAAAACTGGCCATAGTAGCAAGGACAAGGAACAGAGACAACAAAATTTTGGCAAGAATTCTCAGGGCAATTTCAAGTAGAATAACTTCAGCAACCAGTAGTTTCAGCCCTCTGGTGCGCGAAATTGTGAACAATACTTTTCACAACTCTCATAATCCCCGGTCATGAACCCCAAAAACTTGGTGTTCAATACCATGGCATTACACAACTTCGCACAACTAACCAGCAAGTGCACTGGGTCGTCCAAGTAATAAACCTTACGCGAGTAAGGGTCGATCCCACGGAGATTGTTAGTATGAAGCAAGCTATGGTCATCTTGTAAATCTTAGTCAGGCAAACTCAAATGGATATGGTGATGAACGAAAATAAACAATAAGATAAAGATAGAGGTACTTATGTAATTCATTGGTAGGAACTTCAGATAAGCGCATGAAGATGCCTTCCCTTCCGTCTCTCTGCTTTCCTACTGTCTTCATCCAATCCTTCTTACTCCTTTCCATGGCAAGCTTGTGTAGGGTTTCACCGTTGTCAATGGCTACCTACCATCCTCTCAGTGAAAACGATTGCATATGCTCTGTCACAGCACGCGGAATTCAGCTGTCGGTTCTCGGTCAGGCCGGAATAGAATCCATCGATTCTTTTGCGTCTGTCACTAACGCCCCGCCTGCTAGGAGTTTGAAGCACGTCACAGTCATTCAATCATTGAATCCTACTCAGAATACCACAGACAAGGTTAGACCTTCCGGATTCTCTTGAATGCCGCCATCAGTTCTAGCCTATACCACGAAGACTCTGATCTCACGGAATGGTTGGCTCGTTTGTCAGACGAGCACTCGGTTGTCAGGCGATCAACCATGCATCGTGCAATCAGGAATCCATGAGATATTCACTCAATCGAAGGTAGAACGGAGGTGGTTGTCAGTCACACGTTCATAGGTGAGAATGATGATGAGTGTCACGGATCATCACATTCATCAAGTTGAAGAACAAGTGATATCTTAGAACAAGAACAAGCGGAATTGAATGGAAGAACAATAGTAATTGCATTAATACTCGAGGTACAGCAGAGCTCCACACCTTAATCTATGGTGTGTAGAAACTCCACCGTTGAAAATACATAAGTATAAGGTCTAGGCATGGCCGAATGGCCAGCCTCCATATGATCTAAGATAGCATAACAATGAAGATAGCTACCAAAGTCTGTGAATACAATAGTAAAAGGTCCTACTTATAGAGAACTAGTAGCCTAAGGTTTACAGAAATGAGTAAATGACATAAAAATCCACTTCCGGGCCCACTTGGTGTGTTCTTGGGCTGAGCAATGAAGCTTTTTCGTGTAGAGACTCTTCTTGGAGTTAAACGCCAGCTTTAGTGCCAGTTTGGGCGTTTAACTCCCATTTTGGTGCCAGTTCCAGCGTTTAACGCTGGGATTTCTGAGGGTGACTTTGAACGCCGGTTTGGGCCATCAAATCTTGGGCAAAGTATGGACTATCATATATTGCTGGAAAGCCCAGGATGTCTACTTTCCAACGCTGTTGAAAGCGCGCCAATTGGGCTTCTGTAGCTCCAGAAAATCCACTTCGAGTGCAGGGAGGTCAGAATCCAACAGCATCTGCAGTCCTTTTTAGTCTCTGAATCAGATTTTTGCTCAGGTCCCTCAATTTCAGCCAGAAAATACCTGAAATCACAGAAAAACACACAAACTCATAGTAAAGTCCAGAAAAGTGAATTTTAACTAAAAACTAATAAAAATATACTAAAAACTAACTAGATCATACGAAAAACATACTAAAAACAATGCCAAAAAGCGTACAAATTATCCGCTCATCACAACACCAAACTTAAATTGTTGCTTGTCCTCAAGCAACTGATAATCAAATAAGATAAAAAGAAGAGAATATGCAATGAATTCTAAAAACATCTATGAAGATCAGTATTAATTAGATGAGCGGGGCTTTTAGCTTTTTGCCTCTGAATAGTTTTGGCATCTCACTCTATCCTTTGAAATTCAGAATGATTGGCTTCTTTAGGAACTTAGAATCCAGATAGTGTTAATGATTCTCCTAGTAAAGTATGATGATTCTTGAACATAGCTACTTATTGAGTCTTGGCTGTGGCCCAAAGCACTCTGTCTTCCAGTATTACCACCGGATACATCCATGCCATAGACACATAATTGGGTGAACCTTTTCAGATTGTGACTCAGCTTTGCTAGAGTCCCCAATTAGAGGTGTCCAGGGTTCTTAAGCACACTCTTTTTGCCTTGGATCACAACTTTATTTCTCTTTTTCTTTTTCTCTCTTTTTTTTTCATTTTTTTCTTTTTTTTTGAATAGAAATGCTTTTTCTTGCTTCAAGAATCATTGTAATGATTTTTCAGATCCTCAGTAACATGTCTCCTTTTTCATCATTCTTTCAAGAGCCAACATTCATGAACCACAAATTCAAGATACATATGCACTGTTTAAGCATACATTCAGAAAACAAAAATATTGCCACCACATCAAAATAATTAAACTGTTATAAAATTCAAAATTCATGCAATTCTTTCCTTTTCAATTAAGCACGTTTGTATTCAAGAAAGGTGATGGATTCATAGGACATTCATAACTTTAAGGCATAGACACTAAGACACTAATAATCACAAGACACAAACATGGATAAACATAAGCACATAAAATTCAAAAAATAGAAGAATAAAGAACAAGGAAATCAAGGAACGGGTCCACCTTAGTGATGGCGGCTCTTTCTTCCTCTTGAGGATCCTATGGAGTGCTTGAGCTCCTCAATGTCTCTTCCTTGTCTTTGTTGCTCCTCCCTCATGATTCTTTGATCTTCTCTAATTTCATGAAGGATGATGGAGTGTTCTTGGTGCTCCACCCTTAGTTGTCCCATGTTGGAACTCAATTCTCCTAGGGAGGTGTTTAGTTGCTCCCAATAGTTTTGTGGAGGAAAGTGCATCCCTTGAGGAATCTCAGGGATCTCATGATGAGTGGGGTCTCTTGTGTGCTCCATCCTCTTCTTAGTGATGGGCTTGTCCTCATCAATGGGGATGTCTCCCTCTATATCAACTCCAACTGAATAACAGAGGTGACAAATGAGATGAGGGAAGGCTAACCTTGCTAAGGTAGAGGACTTGTCCGCCACCTTATAGAGTTCTTGGGCTATAACCTCATGAACTTCTATTTCTTCTCCAATCATGATGCTATGGATCATGATAGCCCGGTCTATGGTAACTTCGGACCGGTTGCTAGTGGGGATGATTGAGCGTTGGATGAACTCCAACCATCCTCTAGCCACGGGTTTGAGGTCATGCCTTCTCAATTGAACCGGCTTTCCTCTTGAATCTCTCTTCCATTGGGCGCCCTCTTCACATATGACTGTGAGGACTTGGTCCAACCTTTGATCAAAGTTGACCCTTCTAGTGTAAGGATGTTCATCTCCTTGCATCATAGGCAAGTTGAACGCCACCCTCACACTTTCCGGACTAAAATCCAAGTATTTCCCCCGAACCATAGTAAGATAATTCTTTGGATTCGGGTTCACACTTTGGTCATGGTTCTTGGTGATCCATGCATTGGCATAGAACTCTTGAACCATCAAGATTCCAACTTGTTGAATGGGATTGGTAAGAACTTCCCAACCTCTTCTTCGGATCTCATGTCGGATCTCCGGATATTCACCCTTTTTGAGTGAAAAAGGGACCTCGGGGATCACCTTCTTCAAGGCCACAACTTCATAGAAGTGGTCTTGATGCACCCTTGAGATGAATCTCTCCATCTCCCATGACTCGGAGGTGGAAGCTTTTGCCTTCCCTTTCCTCTTTCTAGAGGTTTCTCCGGCCTTGGATGCCATAAATGGTTATGGAAAAACAAAAAGCAATGCTTTTACCACACCAAACTTAAAATGTTTGCTCGTCCTCGAGCAAAAGAAGGAAGAAGAGAGTAGAAGAAGAAGAAATGAGGAGAAAGGAATGGCCTATGTGTTCGGCCAAAGGGGAGAGAGATGGTGTTTATGTTGTGTGAAAATGAAGGAGTAAAGGAGGGTTTATATAGGAGAGGGGGAAAGGGATGTTCGGCCATTTGAGGGTGGGTTTGGGTGGGAAAGTGGTTTGAATTTGAATGGTGGGGTAGGTGGGGTTTTATGAAGGATGGATGTGAGTGGTGAAGAGAAAGATGGGATTTGATAGGCGAAGGGTTTTTGGGGAAGAGGTGTTGAGGTGATTGGTGAATGGGGAAGAAGAAGAGAGAGAGTGGTGGGGTAGGTGGGGATCTTGTGGGGTCCACAGATCCTGAGGTGTCAAGGAAAAGTCATCCCTGCACCAAATGGCAAGCAAAATCACATTTTGAGCCATTTCTGGCGTTAAACGCCGGGCTGGTGCCCATTTCTGGCGTTTAACGCCAGCTTCTTGCCCATTTCTGGCGTTTAACGCCAGTCTAGTGCCCCTTTCTGGCGTTAAACGCCCAGAATGGTGCCAGACTGGGCGTTAAACGCCCAACAGCTAACCTCACTGGCGTTTAAACGCCAGTGGGTGCATCCTCCAGGGTGTGCTGTTTTTCTTCCTGTTTTTCATTCTGTTTTTGCTTTTTTCATTGATTTTGTGACTTCTCATGATCATCAACCTACAAAAAAGAGAAAATAACAAAATAAAATATAACATTGGGTTGCCTCCCAACAAGCGCTTCTTTAATGTCAGTAGCTTGACAGAGGACTCACATGGAGCCTCAGAAATGCTCAGAGCTATGTTGGAACCTCCCAACACCAAACTTAGAGTTTGACTGTGGGGGCTCTGTTTGGCTCTGTTTTGAGAGAAGCTCTTCATGCTTCCTCTCCATGATGACAGAGGGATATCCTTGGGCCTTAAACACCAAGGATTCTTCATTCACTTGAATGATCAACTCTCCTCTATCAACATCAATCACAGCCTTTGCAGTGGCTAGGAAGGGTCTGCCAAGGATGATGGATTCATCCATGCACTTCCCAGTCTCTAGGACTATGAAATCAGTAGGGATGTAATGGTTTTCAACTTTAACCAGAACATCCTCTACAAGTCCATGGGCTTGTTTTCTTGAGTTGTCTGCCATCTCTAGTGAGATTTTTGCAGCTTGCACCTCAGAGATTCCTAATTTCTCCACTACAGAGAGAGGCATGAGGTTTACACTTGACCCTAAGTCACACAAGGCCTTCTTGAAGGTCATGGTGCCTATGGTACAAGGTATTGAAAACTTCCCAGGATCCTGTCTCTTTTGAGGCAGTTTCTGCCTAGACAAGTCATCCAGTTCTTTGGTGAGCAAAGGGGATTCATCCTCCCAAGTCTCATTTCCAAATAACTTGTCATTTAACTTCATGATTGCTCCAAGGTATTTAGCAACTTGCTCTTCAGTGACATACTCATCCTCTTCAGAGGAAGAATACTCATCAGAGCTCATGAATGGCAGAAGTAAGTCCAATGGAATCTCTATGGTCTCAGTTTGAGCCTCAGATTCCCATGGTTCCTCATTAGGGAACTCATTGGAGGCCAGTGGACGTCCAGTGAGGCCTTCCTCAGTGGCGTTCACTGCCTCTTCTCCTTCCCAAAATTCGGCCATGTTGATGGCCTTGCACTCTCCTTTTGGATTTTCTTCTGTATTGCTTGGAAGAGTACTAGGAGGGAGCTCAGTAATTTTCTTGCTCAGCTGACCCACTTGTCCTTCCAAATTTCTAATGGAAGACCTTGTTTCAGTCATGAAACTTTGAGTGGTTTTGATTAGATCAGAGACCATGGTTGCTAAGTCAGAGGTATTCTGCTTAGAACTCTCTGTCTGTTGCTGAGAAGATGATGGAAAAGGCTTGCTATTGCTAAACCTGTTTCTTCCACCATTATTATTGTTGAAACCTTGTTGAGGTCTCTGTTGATCCTTCCATGAAAAATTTGGATGATTTCTCCATGAAGGATTATAGGTGTTTCCATAGGATTCTCCCATGTAATTCACCTCTTCCATTGAAGGGTTCTCAGGATCATATGCTTCTTCCTCAGATGAAGCCTCCTTAGTACTGTTTGGTGCATTTTGCATTCCAGACAGACTTTGAGAAATCATATTGACTTGTTGAGTCAATATTTTGTTCTGTGCCAATATGGCATTCAGAGTGTCAATCTCAAGAACTCCTTTCTTCTGACTAGTCCCATTGTTCACAGGATTTCTCTCAGAAGTCTACATGAATTGGTTATTTGCAACCATTTCAATCAGTTCTTGAGCTTCAGTAGGCGTCTTCTTCAGATGAAGAGATCCTCCTGCTGAGCTATCCAAAGACATCTTGGATAGTTCAGAGAGACCATCATAGAAAATACCTATGATGCTCCATTCAGAAAGCATATCAGAAGGACACTTTCTAATTAATTGTTTGTATCTTTCCCAAGCTTCATAGAGGGATTCTCCTTCCTTCTGTCTGAAGGTTTGGACTTCCACTCTAAGCTTACTCAATTTTTGAGGTGGAAAGAACTTTGCCAAGAAGGCATTGACTAGCTTTTTCCAAGAGTCCAGGCTTTCTTTAGGTTGAGAGTCCAACCATGTCCTAGCTCTGTCTCTTACAGCAAAAGGGAATAGCATAAGTCTGTAGACCTCAGGGTCAACCCCATTAGTCTTGACTGTGTCACAGATTTGCAAGAATTCAGCTAAAAACTGATGAGGATCTTCCAATGGAAGTCCATGGAACTTGCAATTCTGTTGCATTAGAGAAACTAATTGAGGCTTAAGCTCAAAGTTGTTTGCTCCAATGGCAGGGATAGAGATGCTTCTCCCATAAAAGTCGGGAGTAGGTACAGTAAAGTCACCCAGCACCTTCCTTGCATTGTTGGTATTGTTGTTTTCAGCTGCCATGTGTTCTTCTTCTTTGAAGAATTCGGTCAGGTCCTCTAGAGAGAGTTGTGCTTTGGCTTCTCTTAGCTTTCTCTTCAAGTTCCTTTCAGGTTCAGGATCAGCCTCAACAAGAATGCCTTTGTCTTTGCTCCTGCTCATATGAGAGAGAAGAGAACAAGAAAATGTGGAATCCTCTATGTCACAATATAGAGATTCCTTGAAGTGTTAGAGGAAAAGAAGAGTAGAAGATAGTAGTAGAAAATTCGAACTTATCAAAGGAGATGGAGTTCGAATTTTGCATTAAGGAATAGTGTTAGTCCATAAATAGAAGGATGTGAGAAGAAGGGAAGTGATTTTCGAAAATTAAGTGAAAAATTTTGAAAATATTTTTGAAAAACATTACTTAATTTTCGAAAATGAAAGTGGAAAAGAAATCAAGTGATTTTTGAAAAAAAGATTTTGAAATTAGAAATCAAAGAGATTTGATTGAAAATTTATTTTGAAAAAAATGTGGTTAAGAAAATATGATTGGTTTTAAACAGATGTGATTGAGAAGATATGATTTGAAAAACATTTTAAAAAGATTTGATTTTGAAAAAAATTAAAAACTTGATTAACAAGAAAAGATATGATTCAAACATTAAACCTTTCTCAACAGAAAAGGCAACATACTTGAAATGTTGAATCAAATCATTAATTGATAGTAAGTATTTTTGAAAATAGAAAGAAATTGAATTTGAAAGAGATTTGATTGAAAAGATATGATTTGAAAAAGATTTGATTTTGAAAAACTTTGAAAACTGAAAAAAAATTGCATTGAAAAACAGAATCTTCCCCCTTGTGCCATCCTGGCGTTAAACGCCCAGAATGGTGCACATTCTGGCGTTTAACGCCCAAAACTATACCTTTTTGGGCGTTAAACGCCCAACCAGGTACCCTGGCTGGCGTTTAAACGCCAGTCTGTCCTTCTTCACTGGGCGTTTTGAGCGCCCAGCTTTTTCTGTATAATTCCTCTGCTGTATGTTCTGAATCTTCAATTCTCTGTATCATTGACTTGAGAAGACACAAATTAAAAATATTTTTGGATTCTTAATAATAAGAATGCAACTAAAATCAAATAACAATGCATGCAAGACACCAAACTTAGCAGTTTGTATACTACTGACACTATATGAGACACATAAACACTCAAGTCAAAAGAATTCAAAGATCAGAGTGAGAAATCATCAAGAATTACTTGAAGATCTGTAAGACACATGAATGAATGCATGCAATTGACACCAAACTTAAGATGAGACACTAGACTCAAACAAGAAATTTTTGGATTTTATGATTTTTTTGAATTTTTTTTGTGTTTTTCGAAAATTAAGTGAAAAAAAGATATCAAAATTCTTAATGATAATTCCAGGAATCAGTGCAATGCTAGTCTAAGACTCCGGTCCAGGAATTAGACATGGCTTCACAGCCAGCCAAGCTCTCAAAGAAAGCTTCGGTCCAAAACACTAGACATGGCCAATGGCCAGCCAAGCCTTAGCAGATCACTGCTCCAAAAGCAAGATTGATAAAAATCAACAAGCTTTTGTGATGATAAGTTGAAACCTCGGTCCAATGAGATTAGACATGGCTTCTCAGCCAGCCAGACTTCAACAAATCATCATGAAACTCTAGAATTCATCTTCAAGAATTTCGAAAAAAAAAATAAATACCTAATCTAAGCAACAAGATGAACCGTCAGTTGTCCAAACTGAACAATCCCCGGCAACGGCGCCAAAAACTTGGTGTTGTTGCCGGATCTTGGCACTGATGTTACCAAAAGCTTGCTCAAAACTTGAACAATCCCCGGCAACGGCGCCAAAAACTTGGTGCGCGAAATTGTGAACAATACTTTTCACAACTCTCATAATCCCCGGTCATGAACCCCAAAAACTTGGTGTTCAATACCATGGCATTACACAACTTCGCACAACTAACCAGCAAGTGCACTGGGTCATCCAAGTAATAAACCTTACGCGAGTAAGGGTCGATCCCACGGAGATTGTTAGTATGAAGCAAGCTATGGTCATCTTGTAAATCTTAGTCAGGCAAACTCAAATGGATATGGTGATGAACGAAAATAAACAATAAGATAAAGATAGAGGTACTTATGTAATTCATTGGTAGGAACTTCAGATAAGCGCATGAAGATGCCTTCCCTTCCGTCTCTCTGCTTTCCTACTGTCTTCATCCAATCATTCTTACTCTTTTCCATGGCAAGCTTGTGTAGGGTTTCACCGTTGTCAATGGCTACCTACCATCCTCTCAGTGAAAACGATTGCATATGCTCTGTCACAGCACGCGGAATTCAACTGTCGGTTCTCAGTCAGGCCGGAATAGAATCCATCGATTCTTTTGCGTCTGTCACTAACGCCCCGCCTGCTAGGAGTTTGAAGCACGTCACAGTCATTCAATCATTGAATCCTACTCAGAATACCATAGACAAGGTTAGACCTTCCGGATTCTCTTGAATGCCGCCATCAGTTCTAGCCTATACCACGAAGACTCTGATCTCACGGAATGGTTGGCTCGTTTGTCAGACGAGCACTCGGTTGTCAGGCGATCAACCATGCATCGTGCAATCAGGAATCCAAGAGATATTCACTCAATCGAAGGTAGAACGGAGGTGGTTGTCAGTCACACGTTCATAGGTGAGAATGATAATGAGTGTCACGGATCATCACATTCATCAAGTTGAAGAACAAGTGATATCTTAGAACAAGAACAAGCGGAATTGAATGGAAGAACAATAGTAATTGCATTAATACTCGAGGTACAGCAGAGCTCCACACCTTAATCTATGGTGTGTAGAAACTCCACCGTTGAAAATACATAAGTATAAGGTCTAGGCATGGCTGAATGGCCAGCCTCCCAATGATCTAAGATAGCATAACAATGAAGATAGCTACCAAAGTCTGTGAATACAATAGTAAAAGGTCCTACTTATAGAGAACTAGTAGCCTAAGGTTTACAGAAATGAGTAAATGACATAAAAATCCACTTCCGGGCCCACTTGGTGTGTGCTTGGGCTGAGCAATGAAGCTTTTTCGTGTAGAGACTCTTCTTGGAGTTAAACGCCAGCTTTAGTGCCAGTTTGGGCGTTTAACTCCCATTTTGGTGCCAGTTCCAGCGTTTAACGCTGGGATTTCTGAGGGTGACTTTGAACGCCGGTTTGGGCCATCAAATCTTGGGCAAAGTATGAACTATCATATATTGCTGGAAAGCCCAGGATGTCTACTTTCCAACGCCGTTGAGAGCGCGCCAATTGGGCTTCTGTAGCTCCAGAAAATCCACTTCGAGTGCAGGGAGGTCAGAATCCAACAACATCAGCAGTCCTTTTTTCAGCCTCCTATCAGATTTTTGCTCAGGTCCCTCAATTTCAGCCAGAAAATACCTGAAATCACAGAAAAATACACAAACTCATAGTAAAGTCCAGAAAAGTGAATTTTAACTAAAAACTAATAAAAATATACTAAAAACTAACTAGATCATACTAAAAACATACTAAAAACAATGCCAAAAAGCGTACAAATTATCCGCTCATCACCCTCTCAACCATAAAAAGCACATTTTCAGTCTCAGAGTTATCTTAACTTGGCATCTATTGTTGCAGAACTCTCTAAGAATACTCATAATTTTATGCAGGAAACCAGAGCTTCACTTGGGAACTTGAAGATTCACGTGGGCCAGTCGAGTAAGCAAGCATCTGAGAAGCCTCCTAATACTCTTTCTAGCGACACAATACCTAATCCAAGGGAGGAATGCAAGGCCATCCATCTGAGAAGTGGTAAGGTAACAGGTTCAGAGGAAAAGGTTAGTGAGGAGCCAGTTGAAAAAGAAGCTCCAGAGAAGAAAAATGAAGAGGTAGAGCATGCCCCCTCTAGACACCCAAACAACCCATTTCTGGTTGATCTTGAGAAGTATCTGGCGTTACCTAAGGCTCCTCAGTATAAGCCTAAGATGTCATATCCTTAGAGACTTCAGAAGGCTTCCAAGGACAAGCAATTCTCCATATTTTTAAAAGTTTTCAGGAAGCTTCAAATCAATATTCCTTTTGTAGAGGCCCTTGAGCAGATGCCTCTTTATGCCAAATTTATGAAGGAATTGGAAAGAAAGTGAGACAAGTGTGCTTACTAAAGAATGCAATGCCATTATTCAACAGGATCTCCTAGAGAAGATGCAAGATCTGGGGAGCTTTTTGATTCCTTGCACCATTGGAGACATCACCATTCAGAGAGCTTTATGTGATCTTGGAGCTAGCATCAACCTCATGTCTCTTTCTTTGATGAGAAAGCTCCAGATTGATGAGGTAAAACCCACTCGTATTTCTCTTCAACTTGCTGATTATTTAATTAAATTTCCTCTTGGAGTTGTTGAGAACTTACTTGTGAAAGTAGAACCTTTTATTTTTCCTACTGATTTCGTCATACTGTATATGGAAGAGGATAAAAATTCCTCTATTATTCTTGGAAGACCTTTTTTAGCTACAGGTAGAGCTCTTATTGATGTTCAGAAGGACGAATTAATTTTGAAGGTTAACGAAGAGGAGGTTGTCCTAAATGTGCTTGAGGCTTTGCAACACCCTAATGATTCTGAAGGATATATGAGAGTTGATTTGATTGAGCCTCTGATTAAAGATGCATTTGAAGCTGAAATGCTTGATGATATTCTGGACTCCTCTTCTGAGGATGATTTGCTTGAGATTGATGATTCACCGCCTCAGAAGGAGAAGCCTCAAATGCCTAGTACTGAGGAAGGGCCTTCAAAGCTTGAGTTGAAGCCCTTGCCTTCCTCCTTGAAGTATGCCTTCCTGGGCGAACATGATACATATCTGGTGATTATTAGCTCCTCTCTGAGACATGAGGAGGAGTATGCGCTACTTCAAGTACTCAAGAGTCATAAAACGGCTCTTGGGTGGACCATTAGTGATTTGAAGGGGATTATTTCGGTCAAGTGTATGCACAAGATCTTGCTTGAGGATGAAGCTAAACCGGTTGTGCAACCACAGAGGCAACTAAATCCAACCATGAAAGAAGTGATCCAAAAAGAGGTGATGAAGCTTTGGGAAGCCGAAATTATTTACCCTGTCTCTGATAGCCCATAGGTGAGTCTGGTGCAAGTGATTCCCAAAAAAGGAGGGATGACAGTGATCAAGAATGAAAAGAATGAGTTTATTCCCACAAGGACTGTCACAGGGTAGCACATATGTATTGATTACAAGAGGCTCAACAATGCTACAAGAAGGGATCACTTCGCCTTGCCTTTCATTGATCAGATGCTTCAGAGGTTAGTCAGCCATGCTTGTTACTATTTTCTAGATGGATACTCTGGCTATAACTAGATTGCTGTAGACACTCAAGATCAAGAAAAGACGGTATTCACATGTCCCTTTGGAGTGTTTGCTAACCGGAGGATGCCGTTTGGACTCTGTAATACCCTAGTAACGTTTCAGAGGTGTATGCTTTCTATTTTCTCAAACATGATTGAAAAGTTCATTGAGGTATTTATGGATAATTTTTCTATTTTTGGTAATTCTTTTAATTCAAGCCTTGAACATCTCTCCTTGGCCTTGAAACGGTGCTAAGAAATAAACCTTGTTTTAAATTAGAAAAAAATGTCATTTTATGGTCAATGAATGTATTATTCTTGGGCACCGGATTTCAATTAAAGAAATTGAGGTTGATAAGGCTAAGGTGGAGGTAATTGAAAAATTACCACCACCCACTAATGTTAAGGCAATCCAAAGTTTCTTGGGACATGTAGAATTTTAAAGGAGATTTATAAAGGATTTTTCTAAGATTGCTAACCTTTGAGCAACCTCTTGGTTACTGACATTCCTTTTAATTTTGATAATGATTGTTTGCAAGCCTTTAAAACTCTGAAAGCAAGGCTTGTCTCTGCTTCCATCGTAGCTCCTCCCAACTGGAATTTACCATGTGAACTGATGTGTGATGCCAGCGACTATGCTATTGGAGCCGTCCTAGGATAGAGACAAGACAAGCTTATGCACGTCATTTACTATGCTAGCCGTGTGCTAAATGACGCACAAAAAAATTACACAACTACAGAAAAAGAATTACTGGTTGTAGTTTATGCTTTTGATAAGTTTAGGTCCTATTTAATTGGTTCTAAGGTTATTGTTTTGACTAACCATGCTTCTCTTAAGTACCTTTTAACCAAGCAGGATTCTAAACCAAGATTGATCAGGTGGGTGCTCCTTCTTCAGGAGTTCGATATTGAGATCGGAGACAGGAAAAGGGTTAGAGAATCAAGTTGCTGACCATCTTTCCAGGATTGAGCCTAAAAAAGGGAATCAAGAACCCGCACCTGTGACTGAGACCTTCTTGAATGAGCAACTCTTTATGATTCAGAAGGCTCCGTGGTTTGCGAACATTGCAAACTGCAAAGCCATGAGGTTTATCCCCAAGGAGTACACTAAAAAACAAGTTAAAAAAAGCTTTTAAAAGATGCAAAGTGCTACTTGTAGGAAGAACCTTATCTTTTTAAGAGATGCTCAGATGGTATAATCCGGCATTGTGTCTCAGATGGGGAATCACAGTAGATTCTCTGTCATTGTCATGGTTCTGAGTACGAAGGCCACTTTGGTGGTGAAAGGATGGCTACTAAGGTCCTTCAGAGTTATTTTTATTGGCAGACTCTCTTTAGAGACTCTCGGGAATTTGTGAGGAACTGTGACAAGTGCCAGAGGGCAAAGAACCTTCCTCGCAATCATGAGATGCGACAGCAAAAAATTCTAGAGATTGAGTTGTTTGATGTGTGGGGTATTGATTTTATGGGTCCTTTCCCACCAACATACTCAAATACTTACATCTTGGTGGCAGTGGATTATGTGTCCAAGTGGGTAGAAGCAGTGGCTTTACCTACTAATGACACCAAAGTGGTGATGAGCTTTCTTCAGAGATATATCTTTAGCCGATTTGGTATCCCAATGACACTCTTTAGTAATAGAAGAAGCCACTTCTGCAATAGACAGTTGGACTCCCTTTTGCAGAGATATGGTGTCCGTCATATGGTAGCAACCCCTTATCACCCTTAGACAAGTGGATAAATTGAGGTCTCAAACAGAGAACTCAAGCGGATTCTAGAGAAGACTGTTAATATTTCAAGAAAGGACTGGGCTAGAAAGCTTGATGATGCTCTCTGGACATATCAGACAGCATTCAAGAATCCTATTAGTTTGTCCCTCTATCAGTTGGTCTATGGTAAGGCCTGTCACTTGCCAGTGGAGTTGGAGCACAAAGCATATTGGGCAACAAAATTCTTGAACTTTGATGCCAAGGCTACAGGAGAGAAGCGGTTGCTTCAACTGAATGAGCTTGATGAGTTTAGAAATTCTGCTTATGAGAATGCCAAGTTCTACAAGGAAAAGACTAAGTTGTGACATGATAAGAAAATAGCCACAAGAGCATTTGAGCTAGGCCAGAAAATTCTACTATTCAACTCAAGGCTCAAGCTCTTTTTCGGGAAGCTGAAGTCCCGGTAGTCAGGACCTTTTGTGGTAACTAGAGTGTCGCCGTATAGTCATATGGAGTTTCAGGAAGAGAACTCAGATAGAAGATTCACTATCAACAGCCAGAGACTGAAGCATTATCTTAGAGGCGAGATTGATCGCCAGAGGTCCGCTTATACGCTGACTTAGCAAAACTGAATGTCAAGTTATTGACGTTAAAGAAGGTGGGGAGGCAACCCAACCATGAGTATCCTTTGATTTTGTGATCGGTTTGATTTTTATTTATTTATGATTTTTATTCATCATTTTCCTTGGTTTATCTATATTTGTGGTTATGCAAAGTGTTTAGAACAGAAACAGGAGAAATTTGAAGGAAGAACAAAACACCCTGGAGAGGATTTAATTTGGGTGCTCTGGCGCTAAATGGCAGGCTAGGCATTTAGCACAAAAAATGGCACAAATTCCAAGGGAGCTCTCTGTTTGGGTGGTGCTAAATACTAGGCTGGGCGTTCAACGCCAAGGAGCACAAATTTCAAGGAGTTTTCACGTTGACACTGGCGCTATACGCGAACCTGGACGTTTAACGCCAGCATGCAGAACTCCCAAGACAAGGCCGCTGCCTCGCAGGGCGCTAAACGCCCAGTGCCAGAAATGGCACCAAATTCAATATGGTTTCTTTTCACTCGGTGCTAAGCCCTCGTCCCAAAAAAAAGTGGAAAACTTAGTGGCACTAAACACCAGAGTGGGCGTTTAGCGCCCAAAATGGCACAAGGTTCAAAACGTTGTAGAGCTAAATGCCAGAGATGGCGTTTAGCGCCAACAGCGCTGAATGGTTAACACAAAAAGAAAAATGAGAATCAATTGTGGGCCCCACACCCATCAATAACCCCAATCAAGTTTCAAACCCCAAAAACCTCTCTTCCATATCCCCATTTTACCGTTACACACATTCCCTTCCCCCCATTAACTTCTTCTTCAATTCCCATCACCTAACTTCCACCAACCCAACCCCATTTACTCCATTCACTTTTACCCACACCCCCCACTCCCCTCCCAGTTACCGAAGCTCCCCCTATATAAAAACCCTATTCTTTTTCATCTTTCACCACTCCCACAATAATATTTCCTTTCCACCTTTCTTTATATCTTTCACCCCTCTATTCCCACCACTACCTCTCTCCCATCAAATTTCTTTTTATCCTCCATTTTTTGTTCTCATTCTTTCTTCGGTTCACCTTCTATTTTCCTCTCCTATTTTTTCTTTCTCTTTGCTCAGGATGAGCAAACCTTCTAAGTTTGGTGTTAGGGTGCTTCGCTTCTTTTCTTTGTGATTTTTCCATATGGCACTCAAGACTGGAGAATCCTCTTTGTGATTTTTTCATATGATAAAGCTCCAACGACCGATCCTTTTGATGCGAACCAGTTTAGTTTCAAGACCCACGAGGATCACTTCTATGAGATTGTAAGCAAGAAGAAGGTGATCCCGGAGGTGCGATTTGATATATATCCGGATGAGTATCCGGAGATACGAGAGTAGATTCTAAGGAGGGGTTAGAAATTTATGTGCAACCCCATGACTGATGATGCATTTTAATTGTTCGGGAGTTTTACGCCAATGCTTGGGTGACTTACAAGCATATCAAGGGCAAGAACCCCGACCTGAACAACTGGCACACTATAGTCCGAGGGAGGATCCTAGAGTTCGGTCCAGAGAGGGTGAGGGATGTACTTCAGTTACCTCTGACCAGAGAAAGACCCTCACTCTTACACTCACAGGGTCAACAGTGATCATTATAACATCCCGAGTTTTTGAAAAATTAAATAATGAGTTATTCATAATTTGTTATTTTATTTAAAGAAAATTATTTTTCTAAAATTAATTAAATTAAATTTTATGATACTCTGAGTTTAAAATCTATTAAGATTTTTAAATAATTTTTAATATAATAAGATATTTTAAAAAAATAAAAGAATTATTATTATATATATATATATATAACTTAGGCTTCATCCATTCATTTAACCGAATGGAATTTGAGAAAGAAAGAGAGAAACTGAGTGTGAGAGAGACCGTGGGTGAGGAGGAGAGAAACCATGGAACCTTCAAACTTCTGGCTTTGATTTCTTGAGATCTGTAATTCCAATAAAAAATTTAATCCAATAAAAGTGTTCATATCTTTCTCCTCTACATGCTTGCATCACTTTTGTTTGATGGAAGCTGACAGTGACGTAGCTCCCCTTCCCCTTGAGTTTGGCCAATTGGAGTTCTACAAGGCATAGACGATTTCTAACATTTTCCTCTTCAGCAGCTTGATCAGAAAGCTTCTCCGAAACTTCCGTTGTTTTGATTTCATATGGAGGTAAGGTTTTGGTAATTTTATAATAATTAAACCTGAATTTGATAAGTGAACATTGGTTTGATTACTTACTGTTTGAGTTTGAATGAGTTTATGTTGAATTATTGTCGTTTGCTTGAGATTTTGATTCGGTTATGTATGAATAGCTATCTGGGGTGTTTTTGATTATTTTGGGAGTAAAAATGGATTTTCCAAAGCTTTAAAAATTATATTAGCTGATTTTGAATTATTAAAGAAATGATTATGTTTTGAGTTTTATCGAGAAAAGTATTATGTTTGAATTTGATTTATCAAGAAAAGGAGTTTAATGAAAGAGAAATAGATTTGAATTATTTTTTTTAAAGAGAGATTTTAGTATCTGGAAAGATCTGGGCAATATGCAAGGGTTGTGGCTTAGTCCCACTTGCTCCAGGTCAAGATTTTAAAAAGATTGTGGTTTTGAATTTGAGCTATGACCTGGCAAGGATCGTGGTGGTGTACTGCTTGTCTAGTGTCCCGATGGACGTAGGAATCGTGGTTGTTTATCACCCATGGGTTGTGAATGTGTTTGTGAGGATCGTGGTTATTTACCGCTGGTATGCGAAATCGTGATTCACACTTTTCACAACTCCGCATAGCTGACCAGCAAGTGCACTGGGTCGTCCAAGTAATACCTTACGTGAGTAAGGGTCGATCCCACGGAGATTGACGGCTTAAAGCAAGCTATGGTCATCTTGTAATTCTCGGTCAGGCGGATTCAAATGGTTATGAGGATTTTATAATAAAAAGAAAAATAAAACATAAAATAAAATAAAGTTACTTATGTAGTTCCTTGGTGGAAATTTCAGATAAGCGTTTGGAGATGCTTTGTTGCCTCTGAACCTCTCTTTCCTACTGTCTTCATCCAATCATGCGTACTCCCTTCCATGGCAAGCTGTATGTTGGTGAATCACCCTTGTCAATGTCTACCATCCGTCCTCTCAGTGAAAACATGTCCTCTACGGTTTCCCACATGGCTAATCAGTTGTTGGTTCTTGATCGTGACGGAATAGAATACATTTATTCTTTTGCACAATGTCACTGCACCCAACAGTCACGAGTTTGAAGCTCGTCACAGTCATCCCATCCCAGATCCTACTCGGAATACCACAGACAAGGTTTAGACTTTCCGGATCTCAAAAATGCTGCCAATTGATTCTAGCTTATACCACAAAGGCTCTAACGTCACGGATTTGAATGCTCTGTTGTCAGGAGAGGTGATTCAGATCCATGGATCAGAGACCAAAGAGAATATACTCCAGCTGTCGTCCAATGACTATGTTGAACATCATGTAGACCGCTTTGTGGTTGTCAGGCACGCAGATCTTGACTAAGCGAGTAACGAAGATTGGGTGATTGTCACGGGTCACCCCTTCATTCTGACTTAACTGAATTAAGTACAAGAGTATATCTTGGAAGAGAAGTAGGCGTGAATTGAATAGAAAAACAATAATACTTGCATTAATACTTGAGGAACAATAGAGCTCCTCACCTTAATCTATGAGGTGTAGAAACTCCACCGTTGAAAATACATAGGAACAAAAAGTATAGGCATGGCCGAATGGTCAGCCTCCAAAAAGGGTTCGAAGAACTCCTAAAAGGTCAAAGACTTGGAATAAAATAGTAAAAAGTACTATTTATACTAAACTAGTAAACTAGGTTTACAGAAAATGAGTAGATAGTGCAGAAATCCACTTCCGGGGCTTAACTGGTGTGTGTTTGGACTGAGTCTTGAATCTTTCACGTGCATAGGCCATCTTTGGAGTTAAACACCAGCTTTGGTGCCAGTTCTGGCATTTTACGCCAGAAAAGGGTCTCTGGTGGGCGTTTGGATGCCAGTTTGGGCCATCAAATCTCGGGTAAAGTATGAACTAATATACATTGTTGGAAAGCTCAAGATGTCTGTTTTCCAACGCAATTGAGAGCGCACCAATTGGGCTTCTGTAGCTCCAGAAAATCCACTTCGAGTGCAGGAGGGTCAGAATCCAACAACATCTGCAGTCCTTTCTCATCCTCTGAATCAGATTTTTGCTCAGGTCCCTCAATTTCAGCAAAAAATACCTGAAATCATAGAAAAATACACAAACTCATAGTAAAGTCCAGAAATGTGATTTTTGCATAAAAACTAATAAAAATATATTAAAAAGTAACTAAAACATACTAAAACTACCTAAAAACAATGCCAAAAAGCGTATAAATTATCCGCTCATCAACTGCCCACGTGTGTGTTGTTTTTCCAATTGAAGATCTTGTGAGGTTTGTGATGGTGTACCACTCGCAATGGTGGAGTTCGTGGTGGTGTACTGCTCATCGATTTTCAAGAGGATGATATCCGGGTTAGCTGCGGATGTGTCGGGTTCTTGCGATATAATCGACACTTGAACTCACGGCCAGTAGGACATGCATGCATCATACTGCATTTTTTTGCTCTGTCTAGGTATGCTTAAGTATTTTGGTTTGCCTATCTGATAATTTCTGTCTAATTGTTATTTGTTGTACTTGCTATTGCTCTCTAATTGTGTTTGTCTTGTATTGTTTGTGCTTGTGATTGATTCTATTTTGTGACTGAGTTTTGATTTTGATTTAATTTGGGCCAGAGGCCAAGTTGATTTAAGTTGGGCCGGAAGCTTTGATTGGTAGGATTAGCGGTAAGTTTTGATCAAAATAGTTTCTTAGTAAGCAGAGAAATGTATGGAGTGCTGTTTTGTACAATATTTTAAATAAGGAAAATATGAGTTTTAGATTTGAATAATGAATATAACTATACTCCCCGGACCTACTAAGAACTCCCCAGTTCTTGCCTCCTATTTCCACCATTTTTATCTATAGATGAAAAGTTTTTGTGCGGAGCTACAGGAGCATAGAAGATTGAGTTTACGAGTTAAGTTCTTAGATTTTATTTTCTCCTCGTCGTTTACTATTTTATTTTTTAGAGGGGTAAGACTTACATTTGAGGATTTTTGAATAAGTCTATGTATATAAAGCTATGTGAATATATATACTTTTGTGATTAAGCAATTTAAAATAAAGTCTCCTTTCATTTTCTTAATTAAAGTTTTAGTTCGTATTCGCAAAGACTCAATATTAAATAAAGATAGTATATAATAAAAAGTTTTAGAGGTAAGTAGTGCTCGGACTTTTAGTACAATCATGAGGTGCTAGGATGTTACATTATGGTATCAGAGCAGTTTGTTCCTTTTAGAACTTTGAGAATGGACTGACTATACTTCACTGCATACTCTAAGTGTCTATCATGTAATAGAATTTGTCCCAATGACAAGAGTTTGAGTTTCAGATGCTTGACTATCTAATTATTAATGCTGTTAGTTGACCGATACATTCCTCATGCTATTAGGTCTGGCTAACTTAATATTGATGATTTATGTATATTGAAACACTAATGGTTATCATGGACGAAGTAATAGGTAATGCGAATTAAGGGGTTTAGGAATGTTAGAAGTTACATTTTAAGGATTCGCTTCGAAGTATACCCTTTATTCGTGCTACACGAATTCGTGCCATCTCTTCTTTCATTATCTTCATTAGAATTCTTGCCTTATATTTTCTTAGACTGTGATATGATTATTTCCCGACCAAACTTTATTGTCCCCATGTACCTTTGTTTGCCTGCAAACCTAATTACCTACCTCACCTCTTCCAAACATTATCTTTGATATTCTCTACTTCTCTTTGTGGATCTTATTTTCTTTAGTTTGAGTTTAAACTTGTTCCAATATAACAATTTTTGAGGGCAAAAATTTTTGTAAGGTGGGTAGGATATAACATCTTAAATTTTTGAAAAATTAAATAATAAGTTATTTATGATTTATTATTTTATTTAAAAAAAATTATTTTCCTGAAAGTAATTAAATTAAGTTTTATAATACTTTGAGTTTAAAATTTATTAGAATTTTTAAATAATTTTTAATATAATAAGATATTTTAAAAAAATAAAATAATTATTAATTAATTAATTAATTAATAAGTTTAATAAAGAAATAAAGGAAAGGGAATCATTTACTTGGCCGAAGCCAATGTGAAAGCAACAGAAAGAAGCCAAAACGTGGCTTATGTATAACCATATATATATATATATATATATATATAACTTATTTAGGCTTCATTCATTCATTTAACTGGATGGAATTTGAGAAAGAAAGAGACAAACCGAGTGAGAGAGACCGTGGGTGAGGAAGAGAGAAACCATGAAACCTCCAAACTTCCGAATTCGATTTCTTGAAATCTGTAACTCCAATAAAAAATATAATTCAATAAAAGTGTTAGTATCTTTCTCTTTTACACACTGGCGTCACTTTTGTTTGTCGGAAGCTGACGGTAATGTAACTTTTCTTTTCTTTGAATTCGATCAATTGGAGTTTTAGGAGGCACAGACGATTTCTGACATTTTCCTCGTCAGCATCTCGGTCAAAAAGCTTTTCCGGAGCTTCTGTTATTTTGATTTTGTACGAAGGTAGGGTTTTGTTAATTTTATAATAATTAAATGTGAATTTAATAAGTGAACGTTGGTTTAATTAATTATTGTTTGAATTTGATTGAGTTTATATTGAATTATTGTTGAATTATTGTTGTTTGCTTGAGATTTTGATTCGGTCATGTGTGAACAGCCACCTGGGGTGTTTTTTATTATTTTGGGAGTAAAAATAAATTTTCAAAAGTTCAAAAAATTATATTAGCTAATTTTAAATTATTAAAGAAATGATTATGTTTTGAGTTTTATCGAGAAAAGTATTATGTTTGAATTTGATTTATCAAGAAAAGGAGTTTAATGAAAGAGAAATAGATTTGAATTGTTTTCTTTTTAAAGAGAGATTTTGATATCTGGAAAGACCTGGGCAGTATGCAAGGACTGTTGCTTAGTCCCACTTGCTCCAGGTCAAGCTTTTAAAAGGTTTGTGGTTTTGAATTTGAGCTATGACCTGGCAAGGATCGGGTTGGTGTACTGCTTGTCCAATGTCGTGATAGATGTGGGGATCGTAGTTGTTTATTGCCCATGGGTTGTTAATGTGTTTGTGGGGATCGTGGTTATTTACCACCCACGTGTGTGTTATTTTTCCAATCGAAGATCTTGCGAGGTTCGTGGTGTAACACCCTACCACATAGAGTCTTATGCTTAAGTTATAAAACAGAGGTGGTGAGGTATTACGACCTCTAAAAGTAAGATTATATATATATAATATAGTTGAAAAGAAGTGTTAACTAAGAGCCTTTGAAGAAAGGTTAAAGCAAAAGTGTAAAATTGAAAAGCGCAACACTCACGTTAACGTTAGCAAAAAACATAAACCGAGAAGAAATAAGATAAACCAAACATAGGTATATATAGATATACAAGAGAGAGAGTTCTATGATACAGATAACTAAACTCATGACTCGGCTTGCAAAGAGAAACCGGCCATAGCACATCAAGATATATACATATATACAAGATAACCCAAAATAAGCCCAAAATACAGAATTTACAAACCCTGTTTCTCCAAAATCACCTCTAAGAGGGATAAAGCATCATGTACAAAAGTAGTGGAGATAAAGTATCTAGTTATAAACAACATAACCAAAATAAAGTCCCAAAATGAAAAAGATCTTTGCTGTGAGACGCTCTCAAAATGCCTCAGCGAGGTGCCGCATGCCCTGCATATGAAAACAACGGAATATGTATGGGGTGAGAACTAGAGGTTCTCAGCATGGTAATAGTGCCTACATAACTAACATATAATATCCCAGGAAAGTTGAAGGCGATCCTAGAACTCCGACAACAAATTCAAACTTAAAACTATTCTTTACAATGATAAATAAGGCATAAACAAAATGGGGGTAGCTAAGGGTTCAAAATTCTAACTCAACCTAACTTGATCCTTTAGCCACTCACCTTCCTCTGTTCCTCCAGAACACCATAGCACAGACAACCAAAATACAGACAAAGCAAGCACAAGTAGAATACAATTATAGCAGGTAGCAAATTTTTAGCAAGTAGACATATGAATCATATAGGTGAGCCCAATTAATGTAGAATCAAACAAAACACACAAATGTATCTGATGCATGCCTGTGCTATGACTGATGATATTATCTATCAGTTATATAGCCAACCCGATACGTCCTGGTAGCTAACCATGGATAGAAACACCTTTTGCGGAGCAAGTGGGTTTGAGCTACAACCCCCTTGCTACTACCCGCTTAACCCAAAGCATGTGGAAAAACCACTACTACCGCTACTACCCAGGCAGGTGTTTAAAAGCTCAACCTGGAGCAAGTGTAATAATTCACTATTGCTGCTACTACCCAGGCGTCACAATCACTGACCTGGAGCAAGCGGGACGAACCACAATCCTTGTTACAACCCATGTATCTCAAACATACATTCATTCAGTCTAAAACAATAATAATTTTTATCAAATCTCAAACCTTGACCTAGAACAAGCAGGATGAACCACCATCTTTGCTACTGCCCAGGTATCGTAAACATACATTCATTCATTAACCATCATATCATTATACATCATGAATTTAGCCACTGCTCACACATATATAAGATTACAACACTTCCTTATTCATCATCATCTACCTTACCTCTTTCTTCATCAACAATATACTTCTTTCCATAATCATATCCACACTCCACTACCAAATAACCACCTATCAGGTTTTAAATAGAGTTTTTCACAAGTTTGGGAAAAACCAGGATAATGGTCAATAGCGTAAAAATAGTGAATTTTATTCAAAATAGTAGTTTCAGAGGGTAACAAGCTTGTCAGGAAGTCAATTAGTAGAAAACAGGATGTTAAGAAAAATAGGTCAGTGTGCGTACGCACACATGTGTGTGTGCACACACTCCACTCAATCTTTTAAAAGTGTAAGTACGCACCATGGTATACATACGCAGGCAACAGCAGGCCTTCCCATGTGTGTGCGTTCGCACTGTAGTGTGCATGCGCACACTTGCCAAATTCTCAGGGTGTGTGTGCGCACGAGCCAAAACTAACACTATGCCCCGTGCATGCGCACAGCAATGTGCGTGCGCACATGCACCAGTATTTTCAAAATTCTACAACTCAACAAAAATAAGTTTTATGCACCTGTTTTCTGGCATACATAACTTCCTCTACAAAATTCTATTTTTCTCAAATTTTTTACCATTTTAAAGCTATTAAAAATATCTTTAATTTGAAATAGATTTCATTCAAATCCAAATTTCGAGCTTCAAGTTATGGACTGCTGATGAGCGGATAATTTATACGCTTTTTGGCATTGTTTTTAGGTAGTTTTTAGTAGGATCTAGCTACTTTTGGGATGTTTTTATTAGTTTCTATACAAAATTTATATTTCTGGACTTTACTATGAGTTTTTGTGTTTTTCTATGATTTCATGTATTTTCTGGCTGAAATTGAGGGACCTGAGCAAAAATCTGATTCAGAGGCTGACAAAGGACTGCAGATGCTGTTGGATTCTGACCTCCCTGAACTCAAAGTAGATTTTTTGGAGCTACAAAACTCCAAATGGCGCGTTCTCAATTGCGTTGGAAAGTAGACATCCATAGCTCTCCAGAAATATATAATAGTCCATACTTTGCTCGCGTTTTGATGACGCAAACTGGCGTTCAAACGCCCCTTCTCTGCCCTATTCTGAAGTCAAAACGCCAAAACTGGCATAAAAGTTGGAGTTAAACGCCCAAACTGGCATAAAAGCTGACGTTTAACTCCAAGAAAATCCTCTACACGTGTGAAGCTCAATGCTCAGCCCAAGCATACACCAAGTGGGCCCGGAAGTGGATTTCTACATCATTTACCTATTTCTGTAAACCTTAGTATTTTCATCTCGAAATCTTTTGATTATCTTTTGATCACATTTTGGGGGCTAACCTCATGGCCATGCCTGGACCATCATCACTTATGTATTTTCAACGGTGGAGTTTCTACACACCATAGATTAAGGTGTGGAGCTTTGCTGTTCCTCGAGTATTAATGCAAAGTACTATTGTTCTTCTATTCAATTCATGCTTATTCTTATTCTAAGATATTCACTCGCACTTCAACCTGATGAATGTGATGATCCGTGACACTCATCATCATTCTCACCTATGAATGCGTGCTTGACAACCACTTCCGTTCTACATAAGATTCAGCGTGTATCTCTTGGATTCCTGGTCCACGATGCATGGTTGCCTCGCCTGACAACCGAGCCTTCCATTCCGTGAGATCAGAGTCTTCGTGGTATAAGCTAGAATTATTGGCAGCCATTCCTAAGATCCGGAAAGTCTAAACCTTATCTGTGGTATTTCGAGTAGGATCTAGGAAGGGATGACTGTGACGAGCTTCAAACTCGCGACTGTAGGGCATAATGATAGACGCAAAAGGATAGTAAATCCTATTCCTACACGATCGAGAACCAACAGCTGATTAGCCATGCGAGAAACCGTAGAGGACCTTTTTCACTGAGAGGATGGGAGGTAGCCATTGACGCCGGTGAATCCCATCATACAGCTTGCCATGGAAAGGAGTATGAAGGATTGGATGAAGGCAGTAGGAAAGCAGAGATTCAAGAGGGATGAAGCATCTCCATACGCTTATCTGAAATTCCCACCAATGATTTACATAAGTATCTCTATCTTTATTTTATGTTTATTTATATTTTAATCATCAAACTCCATAACCATTTTTATCCGCCTGACTGAGATTTACAAGGTGATCATAGCTTGCTTCAAGCCGACAATCTCCGTGGGATCGACCCTTACTCACGTAAGGTATTACTTGGACGACCTAGTGCACTTGCTAGTTAGTTGTGCGGAGTTGTGATGAAGTGTGATTGATGTCTAAGAGCACCAAGTCTTTGGAGCCATTGTTGATGATCACAATTTCGTGCACCAAGTTTTTGGCGCCGCTACCGGAGATTGTTCGAGTTTGGACAACTGACTGTTCATCTTGTTGCTCAGATTAGGTAATTTTCTTTTTGTTTTTATCCTTATTTTATTTTCAAAAAGTTTTCCAAAAATCTTTCAAAAAAAATTTTCTTCTTTTTTTCGTTTTTCCAAATATAATTTTTGAAAATACAAAAAAAATTCATAAAATCATAAAAACTCAAAAATATTTCATGGTTCTTATTTGAATCTAGGGCCAAATTTTAAGTTTGGTGTCAATTACATGATTTTAATTGTCTTGCAATTTTTGAAACACATGCATTGTGTTCTTTATGATCTTCAAGTCGTTCTTGATGAATTGCCTTGTTTGATCTTCATGATTTATTGATTTGCACCACATGATGTTCTATATATGTGCTCTTGCATTCATATGGCCCAAACATGAGAAAGTTCTAAGTTTGGTGTCCTCCATGTTTTCTTTCATTAAGAAAACTGAGTTCTTGATGTTCATCTTGATCTTCAAGATTGTTCTTGGTGTTCATCTTGACGCTCATAATGTTCTTGCATATATCTTGTGTTTTGATCCAAGAATTATATGTTTTGACTCATTTTGTTGTTTTTCAAAATTAAAAATATATCTTCTTGAATAAAGGATATAGCAAAATGAAGATCCAAGAACATAAAGTAGAGGATTTATAGAGAAAAAGCTGGGCTTTCAAAGACACCCAGTGAAGAAGGAAAACTGGCGTTTAAACGCCGGCCAGGGTACCTGGTTGGGCATTTAAATGCCCAGTAAGGAAGGAAAACTGGCGTTTAAACGCCAGCCAAGGTACATGGCTGGGCATTTAAACGCCCAAACCATGCAGCAATTGGGCGTTAAACACCCAAAACATGCAGCTCTTGGGCGTTTAACACCAGGATGACACAGGGAGAGGAATTTTGTTTTCGAATCAAATCTTTTTCAAATCTTCATTTTCTTTTCAAAATCAAATCTTTTTCAAATTAAATATTTTCAATCATATCTTTTTCAAAATCATATCTTTTCAATCATATCTTTTTCAAAAATCAAATCTTTTTAATTTTTATCTTTCCAATCATATCTTCAAAATCATATCTTTTTCAAATCATATCTTTTTAAAATTCTAATTTCAAAAATCTGTTTCTAATTTCGTATCTTTTTTAAATTTATTTCTTATCATTTTCAAAACCACTTAACTACCTTTTTTACTTTTAATTTTCAAAAAAACATTAATTTTTTTTCAAAATTCTTTTTTTTAACTAATTGTTTTGAATTTTAATGAAATTTTTCGAAAATTCTTCCCTTCTCTCATCTTTTTAAACACTAAAGATTCCTCCTCCATTGTCAATTCGAACTCCATCTCTCTTTGAGTGTTCAAATTCTTTTCTACCTACTTCCTTCTTCTATTCTTATTTTCCTCTGACACCTTAAGGAATCTCTATACTATGATATAGAAGATTCCATATTTTCTTTATTTTCTTCTCTTTCATATGAGCATGAACAAAGATAAAGGCATACTTATTGAAGCTAATCCTGAACCTGAAAGGACTCTGAAGCAGAAGCTAAGAGCAGCTAAAGCACAAAACTCTGAAGAGGACCTCACTGAAATTTTCGAAAAGGAAGCAGCAAAAGAAATAATTATGGCTGAACTAAACAACAATGCAAGGAAGATGCTTGGTGATTTTACTACACCAACTTCCAACTTTTATGGAAGAAGCATCTCAATCCCTGCCATAGGAGCAACCAATTTTGAGCTAAAGCCTCAATTAGTTTCTCTACTGCAACAGAACTGCAAGTTTCATGGACTTTTATCAGAAGATCCTTATCAGTTTTTAACTGAGGTCTTGCAGATTTGTGATACTGTTAAGACCAATGGAGTTGATCCTGAAGTCTACAAGCTTATGCTTTTCCCTTTTGCTATAAGAGACAGAGCTAGAACATGGTTGGACTCACAACCTAGAGATAGCCTGGACTCTTGGGATAAGCTGGTCACGGCTTTCTTAGCCAAGTTCTTTCCTCCTCAAAAGCTAAGCAAGCTTAGAGTGGATGCTCAAACCTTCAGACAAAAAGATGGTGAGTCCCTCTATGAAGCTTGGGAAAGATACAAGTAACTGACCAAAAAGTGTCCTTCTGACATGCTTTCAGAATGGACCACATTAGATATATTCTATGATGGTTTGTCTGAATTTTCCAAGATGTCATTGGACCACTCTGCAGGTGGATCAATTCACCTAAAGAAAATGCCTGCAGAAACTCAGGAACTCATTGAAATGGTTGCAAATAACTAGTTCATGTATACCTCTGAGAGGAATCCTGTGAGTAATGGGACGCCTCAAAAGAGAGGAGTTCTTGAAATTGATGCTCTAAATACCATATTAGCTCAGAACAAAATATTGACCCAACAAGTCAATATGATCTCTCAGAATCTGAATGGATTGCAAAATGCATCCAACAGTGCTAAAGAAGCATCTTCTTGATCCTGAGAACCCTACAATGGTAGAGGTGAATTACATGGGTGAAGCCTTTGGAAACACCTATAATCCTTCATGGAAAATTCATCCAAATTTTTCATGGAAGGATCAACAGAAGCAAGGCTTCAATAATAACAATGGTGGAAGAAACATGTTTAGCAATAGCAAACCTTTCCCATCATCATTTCAGCAATAGACAGAGCATTCTGAGCAAAATCCTTCTAGCTTAGCAAACATAGTCTCTGATCTATCTAAGACCACTCTTAGTTTCATGACTGAAACAAGATCCTCCATTAGAAATTTGGAGGCACAAGTTGGCCAGTTGAGTAAAAGGGTTACTGAAACTCCTCCCAGTACTCTCCCAAGCAATACAGAAGAGAATCCCAAGGGAGAGTGCAAGGCCATTGATATAATCAACATGGCCGAAACCTTAGAGGAGGAGGAGGATGTGAATCCCAATGAGGAAGACCTCAGGGAACGTCCAAAGATCAGTAAGGAATACCCTAATGAGGAACCAAAGGAATCCGAGGCTCATACAGAGACCATAGAGATTCCATTGGATTTCCTTTTACCATTTATGAGCTCTTATGATTATTCATCTTCTGAAGAAGATGAAGACATTGTTGAAGGGTAAGTTGCCCAATATTTAGGAGCAATCATGAAGCTGAATGCCAAGCTATTTGGTAATGAGACTTGGGAGGAAGAGCCTCCCTTGCTCACCAATGAACTGAATACATTGGTTCAGCAAAATTTACCTAAAAAAAAATAGGATCCTGGTAAATTCCTAATTCCATGTACCATAGGCACTATGAACTTTGAGAAGGTTCTGTGTGACCTGGGGTCAGGCATAAATTTAATGCCACTATTTGTAATGGAGAAACTGGGAATCTTTGAGGTATAGGCTGCCACATTCTCATTAGAGATTACAGACAAATCTATGTAAAAGGCTTATGGACTAGTAAAGGACGTGCTAGTGAAGGTTGAAGGCCTTTACTTCCCTGCTGATTTCATAATCCTAGACACTAGGAGGGATGAGGATGAATCCATCATCCTTGGAAGACCCTTCCTAGCTACAGCAAGAACTGTGATTGATGTTGACAGAGGAGAATTGATCCTTCATGTGAATGAAGAATGCCTTGTAGTAAAGACTCAAGGTTCTCCATCTGTAACCATGGAGAGTAAGCATGAAGAGCTTCTCCCAATACAGAGTCTAACAGAGCCCCCACATTCAAACTCTAAGTTTGGTGTTGGGAGGCCACAGCCAACCTCTAAGACTTGGTGTTGAGAAATCTCAACCATGCTCTGATCATCTGTAAGGCTCCATGAGAGCTCACTGTCAAGCTATTGACATTAAAGAAGTGCTTATTGGGAGGCAACCCAATTTTATTTTATTATCTAATTTTATTTTATCTATGTTATTTTATGTTTTCTTTTAGGTTGATGATCATGTGAAGTCACAAAGACACTCATAAAAATAAAGCAGAAGTCGAAAATAGCACACCCTGGAGGAATAACTTACTGGCATTTAAACGCCAGTAATGGCAGCAAAATGGGCATTTAAACGCCCAATCTGGCACCTTTCTGGGCATTTAAACGCCAGAATAGAACAACAAACTGGCGTTTAGACGCCAGAACAGCAAGGAAAGCTGGCGTTTAAACACTAGAACAGGGCAGCAGACTGGTGTTTAAACGTCAGGATTGCACTCTAAGGAGCTTTGAACACCAAATTAGAGCAGGGATGAGAAATCCTTGGCCCCTCAGAATCTGTGGACCCTACAGGATCTCCACCAACGTCAACTCACTCTCTCTCCTCTTCACACCTTTCTACAACACTCTTCCCCAAATACACCTTCCATATCGTCTATTTTCTTCTTCTTCTACATCTTTCTTTCATCTTTTGCTCGAGGATGAGCAAACCTTCTAAGTTTGGTGTGGTAAAAGCATTGCTTTTTATTTTTTCATAACCCATTTATGGCACCTAAGGCCAGAGAAACCTCTAGAAAGAGGAAAGCGAAGACAAAAGCTTCCACCTCCGAGTCATGGGAGATGGAGAGATTCATCTCAAGGGTCCATAGCTCAGTAGTAGAGCATCTGATTACACAACAAGAGATCCCACTCATGGACCTCAATAAGAGCATGAGGAATTCCCTCATCAAGAAATCTCTGAGATGTCTCAAGGGATACATTTTCCTCCACACAACTATTGGGAGCACCAAAATCACTAGGGATAGAGCAACAATGGCAAGGAAGAGACATAGAGGAGCTCAAGAGCACCATTGGTTCTTCAAGAGGAGGAAGACGCCACCTTCACTAAGGTGGACTCATTCCTTAATCTCCTTGTTTATTTATTTTTCTGTTTTTCGAATTTTTGCTTGATGTGCTATCTATGTTTGTGTCCTTACTACATGATCATTAGTGTCTAGTGTCTATGCTTTAAAGCTATGAACAAATGAATCATTCACCTCTCTTAAATGAAAAAATGTGCTTAATTACAAAAGAACAAGAAGTACTTGGATTTCAAATTTTATCTTGAAACTAGTTTAATTATTTTGATGTGGTGGCAAAAATTTTTTTTCTCTAAATGAATGCTTGAACAATGCATATTTTTTATCTTGTTGTTTATGAATGCTAAAGTTGTTAGCTCTTGAAAGAATGATGAACAAAGAGAAATATTGTTGATAATCTGAAAAATCATGAAGTTGGTTCTTGAAGCAAGAAAAAGCAGTGAAAAAAAAAGAGAGAAAAGAGAAAAAATGGCGAAAAAAAGAGAGAAAAAGAAAAAGCAAGCAGAAAAAGCCAATAGCCCTTTAAACTAAAAGGCAAGGGTAAAGAGGATCCAAGGTTTTGAGCATTAATGGATAGGAGGGCCAAGGAAATAATATCCAGGCCTAAGCGGCTAAATCAAGCTGTCCCTAACCATGTGCTTGTGTCATGAAGGTCCAAGTGAAAAACTTGAGACTGAGTGGTTAAAGTCGTGATCCAAAGCAAAAGAGTGTGCTTAAGAACTCTGAACACCTCTAACTGGGGACTTTAGCAAAGCTGAGTCACAATCTGAAAAGGTTCACCCAGTTATGTGTTTGTGGCATTTATGTATCCAGTGGTAATACTGGAAAATAAAGTGCTTAGGGTCACGGCCATGACTCATAAAGTAGCTGTGTTAAAGAATCAACATACTGAACTAGGAGAATCAATAACACTATCTAAAATTCTGAGTTCCTATGGATGCCAATCATTCTGAACTTCAAAGGAAAAAGTGAGATGCCAAAACTGTTCAGGAGCAAAAAGCTACAAGCCCCGCTCATCTGATTGGGACTAAGTTTCATTGATATTGTGGGATTCATTGTATATTCTCTTCTTTTTATCCTATTTTGTTTTCAGTTGCTTGGAGACAAGCAACAATTTAAGTTTGGTGTTGTGATGAGCGGATAATTTATACGCTTTTTGGCATTATTTTTAGGTAGTTTTTAGTAGGATCTAGCTACTTTTTGGGATGTTTTTATTAGTTTTTATGCAAAATTTATATTTCTGGACTTTACTATGAGTTTGTGTGTTTTTCTGTGATTTCAGGTATTTTCTGCCTGAAATTGAGGGATCTGAGCAAAAATCTTATTCAGAGGCTGACAAAAGACTGCAGAAGCTGTTGGATTCTGACCTCTCTGAACTCGAAGTGAATTTTCTGGAGCTACAAAACTCCAAATGGCACGCTCTTAATTGCTTTGGAAAGTAGACATCCAGAGATTTCCAACAATATATAATAGTCCATACTTTTCTCGAGTTTTGATGACACAAGCTGGCATTCAAACGCCCCTTCTCTGCCCTATTCTGAAGTCAAAATGCCAAAACTGGCATAAAAGTTGGAGTTAAACGCCCAAACTGGCATAGAAGCTGGCGTTTAACTCCAAGAGAAGCCTCTACACGTGTGAAGCTCAATGCTCAGTCCAAGCATACACCAAGTGGGCCCGGAAGTGGATTTCTGCATCATTTACTTATTTCTGTAAACCCTAGTAGCTAGTTTTCTTATAAATAGGACCTTTTACTATTGTATTTTCATCTTGGAATCTTTTGATCATCTTTTGATCTCTTGATCACATTTTGGGGGCTGGCCTCACGGCCATGCCTGGACCATCATCACTTATGTATTTTCAATAGTGGAGTTTCTACACACCATAGATTAAGGTGTGGAGCTCTGCTGTTCCTCGAGTATTAATGCAAAGTACTATTGTTCTTCTATTCAATTTATGCTTATTCTTATTCTAAGATATTCACTTACACTTCAACCTGATGAATATGATGATCTGTG